>NC_083467.1:2422500-2457500 GCF_030014155.1 Tachysurus vachellii
GGCTTTGTTTACTGCTTAACTACCAGAGACTTAAAGACCTAAAGGAGAGATTTCCATTAATGCGTGAGTGAGTGAGTCATTAATGAGTGAAAATGTTTTATTTTAGCTTTTAATTTCCTTTTTGTTCATCTTATCTATGGGAAGCCGAAATAAAAAAGATCATTTCTAAATGTCTCGTCATTTGTAAAATTTGTTCATGTAACTTTTTTATGCATTTTTTTTTTCATTTTTTTTTTCAAAAGTTACATAAAGTTATTTTTAATGCATTTTTTGTTTTTTTAGCCACTGTTTTAAAAAAAATATAAAAATAAATAATAAATAATATAATATAATATAATATAATATAATATAATATAATATAATATAATATAATATAATATAATATAATATATTTTTTTTCCTTTTCCTTTCTTTCTTTTTTTTCCCAGTGGCTGAGAAACAGAAATAAAAAAATATATAAGTTTGGACTAAAAATTATAGTCCAAACTTATGATGTTGAAAAAGTAAGTTTTTTTTTTCCAAAAGTTACATAAACTTTTTTTTTTAAATGCATTTTATTTCTGTTTTTTAGCCACTGTTTAAAAAAAACAAAAACAAAAAAAAAACATTTTTTCTTTCCTTTCCTTCCTTTCTTTTTTTTTTTTTTTTTTTTTTAAACAGTGGCTGAGAAACAGAAATAAAGACATAAACAGAGCCAAACTTGTGCTACAAAGTCAAAGATAAGCTCGGCCTACTGTTATCCACTTTGTTAGGGTTCTGGATATGATCTCTCATTTCCTGGATTTGAGAGATCAGATAAGGATCGTGGGTCTCACATCTACTCCTGCTTTCTCTCATGTACAAAATCCACATTACCTGTGTGTCAGAGCGCTGAAACACTTATAGTACACTGTGAGTAATGTGTTACAAAAAAGACCTCGATAACACATTATATTTCGGTTCCAATTTCCAGACAATCTGCCTTTCTGCCCTGGGCGTCCAACTTTCTTTCCTCGTCTTCCAAAACAACTTGTTTCGCTTTGTGTAAGAACATTTTCCCATGTCGTGATGCTCTTGTAATGCTGTCAGCGCTTTATCAACAATTTTTAATCTCTGACAACTTAAATTAACACCTTATAGCTTTGGCTGTAAAATCCACATGAAGATCTACGAGGGTCTAAAAAATGTTGCCAGATCCTGTAAATTTAAAGGCAGGTTGTCTCTGTTATCCGCTGACATGTCCATGGATCTCCACCCAACATAGATGCTTTAAATTCTGTAAGTTTTGTGTGTATTTCTTAAGGGACCATTCTTAAGGGACCATTGACCTCCTGTACTGTATATACACTGATATGGACTTTCACGTCAGTGTTTTGAAGGTTCATAGAGACATGTAAATCGTGACAGAATGCGTGTTCGTCTAGAACTTGGCTGGAGATAAGGTTCTGTTTGGCTGGAGGACGGTGCGAGGGCCTGTACGCTCTTGAGACGTTTCCAGCAATCTCTACCTCTTGTCATTTTGATATTAAACATGAGAATGCTTTATTTATTTGTGTGCTTGGCTTGTTCTCGCTAAGGTTCAAAGAAAAATAAATATAGAAACTGTCAAGATCAAAATGTGCTCATGAAGGCGAGGAGGCATGTGGGGTCTCTTGCTTGTCTACTTACAACATGTCACTAGTGTTAGATTGAAGGCTTTGGCTTCTTCCCTGAGCATTTTTAAGAACCTAATGATGACACAACTGACAGTTAAAAAAAAAAAAGCCAAGAGAAACATTAAAAAGTTTGTTGAAGTTTGTGTCCAACTTTAAGGTCAGAAGACAGGATTACACAGTCTAGTAATATCACAGGATAAATAATCAGACACCTTATAACTAGCTTTTAGGAAAATACCCAGAAATTATAGAATAAATAAACTCATCCAAGTGTTGGATGTAAAAGTAACAACACCGATTCAAAGGCAGTAGAAAATATGAGGTACAGAGAAGTTAACTCTGTTCGCCGGAGGATCAAAAAATATTTTTTTTGTGACCAAGTTCAGCATTGAACGTATTTGGTGATATATTTACAGAAAAGTTCCAAAACTCAGATTATTTTTCCACACAAATTTTTTGGAATCTATCTTCAGAGCTTCAATGCTGATATCAAACCTGTTTCTGCTCTCTGAGATGTTCCGTGTTTGTTCATCTAAAATGCAGCTCAAATTTCATCTCTGACACTAAAATTATGTATAAGATTATCGACATTGTGAAAACACACGTCGGACACCAAAAGCCAACAGAGTTTGACTCGTTTTAGATCAGATTTGCAACCAGAAATCATTCATTTGCTTCTTCTGATTAAAAATGTGGCTTAGTGGTTAGCACGTTCACCTCACACCTCCAGGGTTGGGGGTTCGATTCCCGCCTCCGCCTTGTGTGTGTGGAGTTTGCATGTTCTCCCCGTGCCTCGGGGGTTTCCTCTGGGTACTCCGGTTTCCTCCCCGGTCCAAAGACATGCATGGTAGGTTGATTGGCATCTCTGGAAAATTGTCCGTAGTGTGTGATTGCGTAAGTGAATGAAAGTGTGTGTGTGTGTGTGCCCTGCGATGGGTTGGCACTCCGTCCAGGGTGTATCCTGCCTTGATGCCCGATGACGCCTGAGATAGGCACAGGCTCCCCGTGACCCGAGGTAGTTCGGATAAGCGGTAGAAAATGAATGAATGAATGAATAAAAATGTCCATAAGGCCATAATGGAACGGATAGTGTTCTATCTAATCTGCCAATATTTTGACTATATTATATTCTATTATTCTATTTCTAATAGATTATTAATTCAAAGAATATTTAAAGAATATACATTTGATTTGTTTTGTTTTTTTATTGTTTGTACAGTTACATTTCCTGTTATCGCTTATTATTTAACAGCTATTCCTCGTTCCCTGGCAGAGGAACCCTGAGAATTCCTCAGAACCCCTGGAGGTCACATCATGAAGCTGAGAGCTGTGCACCACACCCTTCTTGTCTTCTCTCCTGTGCTTACCATCCTGGTCCTAGATCTATGACTCGGTCTCCAGGGATCGCTTAAGGTGGGAGGGAAGGTACAGCACAGGAAATGGTCTGTGTGTTTATGTGACCAACCCAAATCTCTGTACCAAATTTGCACGAAGTCACAGCCTGGTTCTCATTTTTTAACTGTTAACTTTTCACATGAGTCCTGACACCAACGTGGGGAGCTGGAGGAGGGAAATACTTTCCCAGACGAACTGATGAGCTTACACTCAAGTTACGCTGGTTTACCGAAAATCTCTCGACTTTTAAGCTGAAATTAACCAGCGTACACAGAGAACACAGGTTTCTTTACTCGGCCACGTGAACTCTGGCGGCTCCCAGGCTCGATTTCTCATTCTAAACGATAGTTTGCTCCGTCTCACCCGACAGCACTTACCGTCTTAAGGTGTTTTAAGCTTTCTGGATGACTTCCCAGAGGGGGAAACCAGACGCAGACTGGTGACATGAAACAGCCAAATTGCTGGGGCCTTTCCTATCTCAAGGGAAAATTGCTGATCTCTGCTTGTTTAGCTTGTCGGGCGGGAAGCTTTTTTCAACTTGAACTCCGGGATAAGAAGATAACACAGGCACCGAGGTCCAGCATTCATCAGTTTTAAGGTAATGTGTATGGGGTCAGATGAGCACTGTTTGTGTTTCCTCATCATATCATGCTCAACAGCTGCATGAAATCGTTATTGAAGAGGCCTCTGGGACACACGGCCTGCGGACATCGGCGCACAAACCCTGTGAAATCAGTCACATGTAATATTGTAAACAAAATTAGGACTTTTCTGTGGTACAATATAACCCTTAACCACCTATTTGATTTCCTTGATGTCTTTCCCTCCAATGAGAACACCACTAGCACAAGGCGCGCTGTCTTACGTACATTGCACTTCATCATCTATCACTGACACTGACACTGAACTAGACTGATACTGTAGATAGTAGCCTTTATTATTGTCACATTAACATTAAAGCACAGTCTTCGCATATCCCAACTTTGTGGTCAGATCGCCGGGCCAGCCAAGATACAGCGCCCCTGGACCAGAGAGTGTTAAGGGCCTTGCACAATGGCCCAAAAGTGGCAGTGTGTCATTGAACCCCAAATTTTCCAATCAACATACTTAGAGCCTTAACCTCTTGAGTGACCACTACCCTACTACTGTATATCTATCACTCTATCACTCTGCCCTCATACTGTACATACAATCCAAAAAAGACACCTTTACATTACATAAAGACATCACATTTTTACTGATATTAAATATTATGACTGCAAATGTCTATTGAATAGCAAATGACTATATATCAGTCTTGCATAGGAGTGTACTGTACAACTGCAGCACAAGAATTACATGTATATCAAAGCTAAATAAAGTAATATGTATTTACATGAAAATAAAATTTAAACAAAATGCATCTGTAATAGGGGGCACGGTGGCTTAGTGGTTAGCACATTCGCCTCACACCTCCAGGGTTGGGGGTTTGATTCCCGCCTCCGCCTTGTGTGTGTGGAGTTTGCATGTTCTCCCCGTGCCTCGGGGGTTTCCTCCGGGTACTCCGGTTTCCTCCCCCGGTCCAAAGACATGCATGGTAGGTTGATTGGCATCTCTGGAAAATTGTCCGTAGTGTGTGATTGTGTGAGTGAACAAGAGTGTGTGTGTGTGCCCTGTGATGGGTTGGCACTCCATCCAGGGTGTATCCTGCCTTGATGCCCAATGACACCTGAGATAGGCAAGGCTCCCTGTGACCCGAGGTAGTTCGGATAAGCGGTAGAAAATGAGTGAGAGAGTGAGATATATACATACATATATGATAATTTAAATACAGTATATAGGGGTGGGTTGTTTAGTGTAGTAGTTAAGGTGTTTGACTACCAATCAGAAGGTTGTGAGTTCAAATCTCAGGTCTACCAATCTGCCACTACTGGGCCCCTGAAGAAGGCCCCTAACCCTCAATTGCTCAGCTTTATAAAATTAAATCTGCCAAATGGTGTAAATGTAAACGGGTGGCACAAAAATAAAAGACAAAACAAAGCTGAGGACTTGATTCATGTGAACATACAATGCTACAGAATACAGATACAGTGCAGTATCTCCTTCAGACAGGACTCTAAATGTAGAACATAAACAAAACAAATATTTCAATCTACTGGAAAGCTGAAAGACAAAATCATCTCATCAACCAAGAAGGCAGCACCTCACACACGTCCGCAAGAGATTTTGGATGTTGGGACCTTATAGGACTGTTATAAAGTGATTGCAAGTGAAGATGAGATATTTAAATTGCCTAAAGTGAAAAGTGGCTCATGGTGAGCGCCAGTGTCCAGGGTAAGAAGGTCCTCAGAACGAGGGAGTGTTTCGAAGCAGGGAAACTATAAAAAATAAGGACACACACCTCTCTTTCTCACTTGGCGTCCTCCATATCATGACCTCATATGTCTCATATGTCCTGGAGGAATAGAAATGAAATGAAAGCCAGGGGCAAAAAAATAACAGATACTAGTTTTTAAGTTCATGAAACTCGGCGCTCTTTAAATATATGGATTCAAACAATAAACTCGGCCATTCGAAGCAAACTAGAAACAATGTGTACAAATAATTAAAGTTGGGTTAAAGGTTGTGGTTAAAGGCAGGGTTAGTATTTTATTGAAACATCACTTGCATGAAAAGAAAAAAAACCTCCAAAGCTAATTGTATTTATATGAGATCAAGTTTGTTGATCAAGTGTATCGTGCTTTCAAGAGATGCTTCATTTACAGTAGATCTGACTAGTATTTAACTCCAGATATGAAGCAATGGGGGCACGGTGGCTTAGTGGTTAGCACGTTCGCCTCACACCTCCAGGGTCGGCGTTCGATTCCCGCCTCCGCCTCGTGTGTGTGGAGCTTGCATGTTCTCCCCGTGCCTCGGGGGTTTCCTCCGGGTACTCCGGTTTCCTCTCCTGGTCCAAAGACATGCATGGTAGGTTGATTGGCATCTCTGGAAAATTGTCCGTAGTGTGTGATTGCGTGAGTGAATGAGAGTGTGTGTGTGTGTGCCCTGTGATGGGTTGGCACTCCCTCCAGGGTGTATCCTGCCTTGATGCCCGATGACGCCTGAGATAGGCACAGGCTCCCCGTGACCCGAGGTAGTTCGGATAAGCGGTAGAAGATGAATGAATGAATATGAAGCAGCATCTCATGATGAAAATAAGAGCATGAGCCGTGTGTTTTTCACTCAGATAACTTTACTCAGATATTTTAGTGGTTGAAGATAAAGCCTTCATATTTTAGATTTTTATCTCTAGAACAAGCACTTGGGGCGTCTCAGAGAGCAGAAATAGGTTTGATATCAACATTTCTGTGAAACTTCTAGGAATTTATTTTGAATTGTAGTTAAATGTTAAAAAGAGAAATACTTCAAATGAGTACTAGAAATCCTTAAAGTCCTGAGCGTCTACTTTCGTATGAGCTTCGTATTAATCACCTCTGTGGAGTTGGACATGACGAAGACATTCGATGCTGAACACGGACACGAAAAGAAACGATGTTGAGAGAAAACCAGAATTTAAAAAAGCTACTGATTTAAAAATGTAGAACACTTCCAAACTCCCGTAACTCTAAATGAAACCTGACCTCGGGCTGGTTTAGTAACCGGATGAGAACCTGGTTCGCATAAGGAAAGGTGGAGTAGATGGAGCGCCGATTGGTTATCGCGTTTTCCGCTTATTAAGTCATGCAGTCAGCATGAGAGACTCTTTTCTAGGGGAGAATCAAAGCTAACTCACTCTAATCAGGTAATTAGGGCTATTTAATGTAATTGTTTTCAGCTCCAAACCACAAACCACTTCATCCTTGATCTTTCATTATTATTTAGGATTATTTGTTATTATTCATTAATTTGTTCTTCTTCAGCTCTTCTTCAGTCTGGTTTGTGGGTGAATCTGTGGAACACACCGTCGGTTATGACTCTCTGAACGGCTTTTATTCGTATTAAAGCATTTCGCTACCTGTCGTAATGTGGGAGAAATAAAATCTAAATTTCCGAGCGTCTTCACGCTGGTCTTGGATCAGAAGCAGAAGATAAAGTAGGTGTTGTTTTATTCCGGTTGCAAAGTCAGGCTCCCACACACCCACACCACTTCCTGGGAGTAAATCTCCAAATCCACTTTCTCCTACTGACCTTGATCGTGGAATCTACTTCCTTTGCCCCCTTTCGTACGCCAGCGATAGTTTGTTTCCCCGTCCCTGTAAGTCATCAAGGCGTGTTTGTTCACAAGCCAGAAAACCTTCTAGTCACTGACACGGCCCATTCTTCGCCTTCCTGGATAAGCTCTGTATATTCAGAGTAAAAAAAAAAAAAAACACTGAAGAACAACAAAAAATAAATCCATTTTAAGGAAGCTGCAGCATTAAACAAAGCAAGGGATAAAATTCCTCCTGCGGTAGAATCTACAAGCTGTTGTTTGAAAAGATGGCAGCACTTACACTACGTTCCAGATCTTTTCCTCCTCCTCCTCCTCCTCCTCCTCCTCCTCAGTTTAAGATGCTCTCAATGAATTGAGTTATCTTGCTGTTTTTTTTTTATTTTTTTTATTTCATTTCTTTGCATGCGATTATTAAATATTTAATAATATGATGTAATCCTACGACCATGACTGCAGACCAAAATGTCTCAACTACATATCAATATTAAATCATCTCAGTGTTCTTCTGCAAAGATTGTCCTAGCATCATCTCTGGCAGAAGAAGCATCATCCATATTAACTTGTATTTGTGGAGGACCAACTTCTTTCTTTCATACTTTACTTGCATTTTTCTATCTTTCCTTTGATCTTTCCTTCTTTCTAACCTTCCTTCCTTCCTTCCTTGCTTTCCTTCCTTTCATCCTTTTTTTCTAAAATTCTTTCTTTCCTTGTTTCTAACCTTCTATCTTTCCTTCTTTCCTATCTTTCCTTCCTTCCTTGCTTTCCTTCCTTCTTTCCTTCTTTCTTTCCTTCCTTTTCTTCTTTCCTTCTTTCTAACCTTCTTTCTTTCCTTCTTTCTAACCTTCCTTCCTTCCTTCCTTCCTTCCTTCCTTGTTTTCCTTCCTTTCTTCCCTTTTTTCCAAAATTCTTTCTTTCCTTCTTTCTATCCTTCTATCTTTCCTTCCTTCCTATCTTTTCTTCCTTAATTGCTTTCCTTCCTTCTTTCTTTCCTTCCCTTTCTTCTTTCCTTGGTTCTAACCTTCCTTCTTCTCTTCCTTGCTTTTCTTCCTTCTTTCCTTCCTGTCTTTCTTTCTTTCCTTCATTTTCTTCTTTCTTTCCTTCCTTCCTTTCTAACCTTCCTTCTTTCCTTCTTTCTATCCTTCTATCTTTCCTTCCTTCCTATCTTTTCTTCCTTAATTGCTTTCCTTCCTTCTTTCCTTCCTGTCCTGCTTTCTTTCCTTCCTTTCTTCTTTCCTACGTTCTAACCTTCCTTCTTCTCTTCCTTGCTTTTCTTCCTTCTTTCCTTCCTGTCTTTCTTTCTTTCCTTCATTTTCTTCTTTCTGTCCTTCCTTCCTTTCTACCCTTCTATCTTTCCTTCCTTCCTTCCTTCTTTCTTCTTCCCTCCTACATGGGTTCTAATCCTAACACCGATCATGTAGGCACATCTCGCTTCGTCGCCTGTTCCATTTCCATCACAAGACGGCGTAGTGATACAAAAGTGTGTCGCAGAGTTAGCGCCTCACCACCCCAAGGCGCACACGATTTCATTACTTGGCATGGGTTGGAGATTTCATCCTAAACAGTGCCCTGAAGGTTTGCTTGTTTTGTATAGAAGGGCTCAGCTCAAAAACTGAGCTAGGAGCCAGTAGTGCTTTCATGAGTCACTTGGCTTCATCGGATATTGCTCAAATACCTGGAATTATGGGATGTACACTGCTTACGGCGACATAAAGCAATGTGCCCAGCTTGCGTGGCAGGTGCTCTAGCATTAGTGTCTATTACGGAGAGATTACGGAGGCTGAGATAGCGATCTTGGCTTGGGAAGAGACGAAGGGAGGAGAAATAAAAAGCCTTTTTATTTATTTATTTATTTTATTTTTTTTAAAAGACTTAATCCAGGAAGCTAGAGTACCCACAACGTATCAGCTAGGTAGACATCAAAGCCTCAGCAGCCCACTCAGTGACAAACAAGCTTTCGCATGAAAAACGCAATGTCGCCAGAGGCCGCGAGCTCGATTCTGTGGAAATGTGGAGTGAGGAAAGAAAAAAAAAAAAAAACGTGTGTGTTTGCTCAATACGTTTTATACTTCAGGAGAGATTTCACATTGTTCCACTGGAGATTCTGAAAGAATTCGGTCCTCGTCTCTGAATGTCGTACGTCAGAAAAAAATGGCGCTTCGAATTAATGTTTTATTTATAAGCATAAATTAATTACCAAAGGTTCGACTCTGGTTGTCGTTTGGTCATGTTAGTTATCAACAAGAGAAATTATGAACTGGATCCTACGGTGCCAATATTTCTCTCAATACTTCATTCATTCATTCATTCATTCATTTATTCATCTTCTACCGCTTATCCGAACTACCTCGGGTCACGGGGAGCCTGTGCCTATTTCAGGCGTCATCGGGCATCAAGGCAGGATACACCCTGGACGGAGTGCCAACCCATCGCAGGACACACACACACCATCGTAAGACTTCCTCTTCGCCACAGTGCGCTGACATCGTGGTCTGTTCACATGACCGACGATCTCACGCTCGTTTCAACAACGATTGTTTGTGACAGCGCTCAGGTTGTTATCGCACTCTTGTCTGTTGCAGAATGCCGCCTTGGAAAAGTCCAATGAATGGCTCCCTGTGTAAAATTACGCACGGACGCGGTCCTTAGCGTCCCTCAAACGTTATACAGACGGGTTAAATGACCCCTTCTTGCCACTTTGCCCAAAGGCTTGCCCTGAACTGTCATTACTCACTCCTAGCTTGCTCTCATGCCTCTGGGATGAAATACCACATACCACAGTTTAATGACTTGCAGGACTCATAAATGATTACTGTCATGATAATCTGCCTTAAATGGTTCAGCATAGTTAATTAACAAGGGTCATGTGGAGGTTACGAACTCCCGATTCGAACGGATATAAACGCCCTAGTTCGGCTGCATCTGCTGTTCGATTCTAACTTGAAATACGATGGTTCCTGCTCAATGTATAAAGATGTGACTCAACACCGACTCAACACCAATTTCTACGCTTCCCTCGACGTTAAAGTCCATAAGATCGATCTACTAGCAACCGAGCGTGTGAAAATCTCGGCCTTTTTGTTTACCGAGTGATTATGTTGCACACCTCCCTACATCATGATGACAGTTGTAAAAACTACGGCGTTATTAATAGACGAAAAACCAACACGCTCTGATTTACAGCCTTTTGGGAAACACGTATGTTATTATTAACCGGCTCCAGGGTGCTCATGCTGTTTCTTCCACTCTGAAAGAAATCAGTCCCGGAGAGGCGAGAAGATTTAAGCGATCTGACCACGGCTAACCCGCACCACAGCCTATCAGCAGCCTGGGACACGGGAATGTGTCGGCTTCCACCGCCGTGTTTGTCTAGTTTGCAGTTTCACTTTAAGTCGTCCCCGAGGACCACATTTCAGAAGAACTTAGAGCTTTGGGGAATTTTCGTCTCCATCATGAAAGATGATAGCAAATCGTTTCTGCTAAGCTGCGCTTGCTTTTTTTTTTTTTTTTTTCTTTTTTTTTAAAGTATATGACTGGGTTGTTTGGATATAACATACCACAAGAAGGTTAACGCTATGATTGGATATCGTAGCTGTGTCAGAGGTTTTATGAGAGCCTCATTTATCTTAATCAAGTCTGAGTGTAATTTCGAGTGGATTGTTGCTATTGAAACACTTCGCATGGTTTACTTTATTACAGAATCTATCCCAGGAGGTCATTTTGCAGGTCTCCATCACAAAATCTTTCAGTAATAACATACACATACCTTATACTTACCTTAAACATGTTCATAAGCCTTTAATAGATGTTGATTGTCGTTTAATGATAGATAAATACTAACACACACCGATAATGTGGATTCTTTTAACCATTATTTTACATGGCAACATGTTGATCATTTACTCAAAACCATTTATACACTTTTGGTGTGTAATTACCAACATTAACGAATTATTTATGAATGTTTTTTCATAATAAATACCGTCGTTACGGATCCTTGTTTAGAGACTTGTCATGCTCCTATTGGCTCTATTTATAACATGGTTCTATTTGACAAAGTGAAAGAAAAAAAAAAAACAGGAGCGTTGTGGTTAATCTCGGGTCACGGCACCAGATTTAACAAATACATGGTTCTGTCCTCTTTTTTTTTTTTTTCCTTTTTTTACAAAATGAAAAACCAAAGCGAGTCTGATGTCAATAACAAAAGTGAAGGTACTTTTAAATCACGGACGTCGTCACAAAGCAGCTTAAATTCGATTCAATTCAATTCAAGTTTAGTGTCAAAGCAACTTTACAGAACATAAACATAGAACAAAAGGTTATTATAAAGAATAATATAAAGATTAATAGAGTACAAAATTTAAGATTATAAAATATTAGATATATTTAGTTTACAATGTGTATGTATTGCCCCAATGAGCAAGTCTGAGGTGACTCAGTCAGCAGTGGTGAGGAAAAACTCCCTTAGATGGTAAAGGAAGAAACCTTGAGAGGAACCAGACTCAAAGGGGAACCTCATCCTCATATGGGGTGATTGGGACACTGAAGGGTGTGATTATAAATATACAGTCTGACAAATGTTGTAATGATGCAAAAAAGCAGAAATATTTACTTTAGTATATAATATAAATAATTACTTTACAGAAATATTTTATATTTATCCCTAATGATCAAGACAGAGGTGACTGTGGTTAGGACAAACTCCCTGAGATGAGGTGATGTAGAAACCTCGAGAGGAACCAGACTCAAAATGAAACCTCATCCTCAACTGAGTCACACCAGATCACAGGAGCTTTTGTTCCAGTAACTAACTTCAAGAAACTATATTAGTTAGCTTACTGATTATTATTATTATTAATTTTATGATGAAAATTAAAATCATGATACTCTCAGGTTTCTTGCTGAAATCCAGGATTCGTCAAGTTATTAAATAAGTTAATAAAAGTTTCGGCAGATCTATTATTATCGTACGGCATCTGATCCTAGCCGTGTAGAAGGTATTCATAATGCATATAGGGGAGATTCATAATGCATGAACTCTGGTACTTCGCTCTGACATCACCACATGGAGGAACAGAGCGGTGGGATTGCTTCTCTCTCTCGCTGCTACATTTATCGACTAGACAAACATTAAAGCTACAGCAGGTGTCCTCTGGCACCGCGACAAACGAATCACTTTGAACGCTCCGAATCGATCCGTCCATCAAAAACGCCCCTCGTTCACCATCAATATCGGATGAAACCTTTTTTTTTCCTGGGTCATGACAGATTCAAACGCGTTGTTTGTCATAGCACGACGTTAGAGTGAGGTGTGTTGATGAATGTTCGTAGGCCAGGCCTTGGAAATGTTAGTAGAAATGAGATGGAGGGATGAGAAATCTCAAGTGAGCCTTTAAAGAAAGACAAGTGCAGTCTATTAAGCAATGTACTAAGTGATATAGACGAAACGTGTGTGTGTGTGTGTGTGTGTGTGTGTGTGTGTGTGTGTGTGTGGCCATGCCAGACTAGGTGAAATAATATAAGCGAGGTAAGAGTGTGCCACATCAATAGCCTCTTTTTGTCAGCATCGATTGGGATTTGTATATCAAGCAGCAGGAGATGCCCTGTATGAATCTTTAACTCTGTGGTCCAGGACTAGCTTGGTGAAGGTACACAACAAAAAGATCAGCAGCAACACAAAAGCATCTCTTAACACCTGGAGGTCTCCTGTCGTTACGTCTCGGATAGAAAGGACCCGGTCAATGATTATAAGCATCCAGAGGAAAGGAAAAAAAAACTCCCCCACTGATGTAAATGACTATTGACATTGTGCTGTTTAAAGGGGCTTTGTAAGGCTTTGTGAGGTGTAGAGCAGTGATTTTGTGTGTCAAGTGACTAAGAGAAAGTCCCTGCGTGAGATAAGGGCTAGAACTTTTAAGTACAGTATAATGATATGCAAAGGCACAGGATCTTAATATGGGATTCATTTAAAAAGAAAAAAAAATGGTAAATGAGTCCTTTATATGATGTCTCATTAAACAGGTCAAGGGAGGCACGATGGCTTAGCGGTTAGCACGTTCGCCTCACACCTCCAGGGTTGGGGGTTCGAGTCCCGCCTCCGCCTTGTGTGTGTGGAGTTTGCATGTTCTCCCCGTGCCTCGGGGGTTTCCTCCGGGTACTCCGGTTTCCTCCCCCGGTCGAAAGACATGCATGGTAGGTTGATTGGCATCTCTGGAAAATTGTCCGTAGTGTGTGATTGCGTGAGTGAATGAGAGTGTGTGTGTGTTCCCTGCGATGGGTTGGCACTCCGTCCAGGGTGTATCCTGCCTTGATGCCCGATGACGCCTGAGATAGGCACAGGCTCCCCGTGACCCGAGGTAGTTCGGATAAGTGGTAGAAAATGAATGAATGAATGAATGAATGAATAAACAGGTCAAGTATTCCATAATCTGACTCTTCAAACATGCTAATGCTAATCAAACCCAGGCCTCATCTACTGTATGCTATGTCTAATCATCTGAAGCTAATCGATGCCTTAAAAGCTGAGGAAGGCTAGAAAAATATGTCAAAGCACTTCCAGCTCACAATTTCCACTGTCTAAACGTGATAAAGCGGAAGTCAAGGCCACATGTGGAAGAGAAAGGATATCTTTTGCTGCTATTACTGTACTTAGTAGCACATGTCACAATTACTTTGAAATTAACTACATTAGTTAACTGCTAGACTTCTTAGCAATTAACTGGCACATGAGGATCTTCTGTCATCCTTTGAACTCGACAGCTAGCGGAATTTCTTTTATTTTTTCATTTCAGTCACTGGTTTGTAACCAATTAATGCTATATGACTATGGCTAGAAGGAAGAGACACAGCAAATAAATTATTTCGTTGAATAGCCTTTGAAATTTGACTTTTCATAACACGCTTGGTCTCTTTTTTAATGGCTAATTACAATCATGCTATGAATAGATGCTTCATGAACATACCATGCTTGTTTTATACATGCACACACACACACACACACACACACACACACACACACACACACACACACACACACACTACAGATCATGCCTCATATCCTCTATGAATAGGATGACTGAACGAATGTTGTCCACTCTCTATCCTGCTCTGCCTGGTACGGAGTTGATTCAGCTCCTGAAGGTTGTGTGTGTGTGTGTGTGTGTATTTTAGGAAGAGTGTGTGTGTCCAGGGTGAGGTGAGGATAGGGCCCCTCACTGTCTCCGTACACAAGGCTGCTCCCCAGCAGGGCTAACAGGGCGTCTTTACGCGCCGCACATCTGGACGCCGCCACAACAAGCGACCCACTGTGCGCTGCCGTATAAAAATCAAACGCACATTCATAACCGGGTCTCTGATTCTCCTCTGTCCCCAATCCTCCTCCATCTCAAGGCCAAAATCGCATCCTCAGGGGGTAAGAGAGGTTCACACTATTATCCGTGCTATTCAGAGTGGAAAAAAAAACACACACACATACATACATACACACACACTCACATGCACGCTGGTGCAAGTCCAGTTGTTTTTTTCCCCACATGCCGGTTAAAGAACATCTCACAACGACGAGGTTGTTTAAGTGGCTTGCATAGAGCTTCGAGGACAATCCAGTTTCCTGTTGATGGGATTTCCACTCCTACAATGCTGCACAGACACATGTTTTTCAATGCTAATAGTATCCCTATTTGGGTTTACAGATGAAGACACTGGTCTGAAGAAGATCTGAAATAACATCTGACTGGTTAAAAGTTAATAATGAAGCATGTATTGTGCAATGAGGAAGATTTCTCATGGCAAACTTGGGCATGTAGTGGATCAATGCATCACCCTTTACACCAACAAGTAAGAAAAGAACTTAAGGGATAAGAGAAAATGCACTACGTAGAAAATATCTATACAAATAAAATCAAATAACAAATCCTACAGATTTATATTGTTTAATTATCCGGGTGGGGGCACGGTGGCTTAGTGGTTAGCACGATCGCTTCACACCTCCAGGGTTGGGGGTTCGATTCCCGCCTCCGCCTTGTGTGTGGAGTTTGCATGTTCTCCCCGTGCCTCGGGGGTTTCCTCCGGGTACCCCGGTTTCCTCCCCCGGTCCAAAGATATGCATGGTAGGTTGATTGGCATCTCTGGAAAATTGCCCGTAGTGTGTGAGTGTGTGAGTGAATGAGAGTGTGTGTGTGTGCCCTGTGATGGGTTGGCACTCCGTCCAGGGTGTATCCTGCCTTGCTGCCCAATGACGCCTGAGATAGGCACAGGCTCCCTGTGACCCGAGGTAGTTCGGATAAGCGGTAGAAGATGAATGAATGATTGAATGAATTATCCAGGTGCAGTGAGAATCTTAAACTGAGCAAATTCCCAAACATTTCACAACATAACTATTTGTGTCCATTTAAGAATTATTTCTCTCTTTAATTCTAAAGCTTAGAAATTTAGATTTTGGTCCATTGTGCCTTTAAAGACTTGGCTCCATGTTCCAGTGTTATTCATGTATTCAGTGTTATGGACGGTACTCGGTGATGAGGCGGCTCCTGTGGTGATGAGTGCAGTGTGAGCTCTTCAAGGCCCGGGGAGCCGCTCACATGCCTCTGAGTCAGTAGACTCTAACTACGAAAGAGGGAAAATCCTTAGACTTTTATGTTAAGCATGGCTTTCCCTACTTTTGCCTGAGACATTATTGCTACCAAGATGTTACAACGGATGTTCTAAAGTATATGTGCAGTACATAGACGTATACAGTACGTACTGTGTGTGAATGTGTTGGGGCCGGATGAAGTTTGGGCCAGCGCACAGAGGTCCAGGTCAAAGCATCTCCAAAACTGGTTCGATCCAGCAGAAGAGCTCTTATGGCATAACTTGCTTAAAAAAGTCGGTGTATACGGACATTCTGACCTCTATCCACCGCTGAAAGCACCTACAAATGAGCATGTGAGCATCAGAACTGAACCGTAGAGCAGTGAAATTGGTAGCCTGGGCTGATGAATCAAGTGTGTGTGTGTGTGTGTGTGTGTGTGTGTGTGTGTGGTTGTTTAAAAGTTCACAAAGTTATTTTGTTGTGCTTGTTTGTTTGTGTGTGTGTGTGTGTTTGTGAGATTGATTTGGCACTGCTATTATGCTTGGTAATTGAATTCTATTGCTTGATTAAAACTCTTATCCCGGCTGCATTGAGTCATTTAGTCCAACTCCATTTCCCACAATTCCTAAGTCCTAAGCCCATAATTTCTACGTAGCTCCTAGTTGAGCGAGTTAATGGGGAAAAAAAGAAGCGCCATTTTAAAGTCATCCACGAAAACCCCGAACGAGCCCGCGAGGAAGAAACGACATGAGAAACTTTACCAAATGAATAAGGGAGAAACAAAAAAGATCAGAACGCAGAAGGCTGGAACATCGATGTCTGTTGTGATGAAATGATATGTCATTTGTCTCATGCTTGTGTGTGTGTGTATTTCTTTCAGAAGTCAGGGATACCTCTGATGAGCCGTCCACAGTCTCCACAGTGATATATGTTGTCCCCTGGCCCTGGTCTTGTTCATGCACAGCTGTGGCAGGCGGTGGAGGGAGAGACAGAGTGTTGTAGGGACAGTGACTGTCTCTCCTCTGGCCCACAATGCCCTGCTTGTACTGCCTTTTTTTTTTTTTTTTTTCTTCCAACAAAACAGCAAAACCTCTCTCTCACTTTCCATCTCATCAACAGACAAGACAAGAAAGAAGAAGAACGAGTGTTGAGTTAAAGAAATTAAAATCAATACATAATAGAAATGTGACAAGAATAAAAGAGGCTATAAATACAAGAGGCAATGAAATGACGGCTGTTGGGACCTCATCTCAACACTCGTCTTAAAAGTAGAATCTATTTTAATCCAAGAAAACCTTGAAAGCTCTTTATATAATAAGGTTTCTTAAAAAATAAATAAATAAATAAATAAAAGCAAACAAACAAAATGGTAGAAAACTGTTAGCATGATTGAATTCGATTACATTTTATTACTATAGCGCTTTTAACAACGGACCAAGCAGCTTTACAGTAAGATATAAATTCAATATATAAAATGATAAATTTATAGACAGACGCAACGGTGATGAGGGAAAAAACTCTCTGAGTCAATAAGAGGACGAAAACCTTGAAAGGAACCAGACTCAAAACGTGCAGTTGTGACCAGGAGGTCATTCATTCATTCATGATCCGGTTTGCTATCAACTTTTAGCATATTTGTTCATTCATTCATTCATCTTCTACCGCTTATCCGAACTACCTCGGGTCACGGGGAGCCTGTGCCTATCTCAGTCGTCATCGGGCATCAAGGCAGGATACACCCTGGACGGAGTGCCAACCCATCACAGGGCACACACACACACACTCTCATTCACTCATACACTCACACACTATGGACAATTTTCCAGGGATGCCAATCAACCTACCATGCATGTCTTTGGACCGGGGGAGGAAACCGGAGTACCCGGAGGAAACCCCCGAGGCACGGGGAGAACATGCAAACTCCACACACACAAGGTGGAGGTGGGAATCGAACCCCGACCCTGGAGGTGTGAGGCGAACGTGCTAACCACTAAGCCACCGTGCCCCCCCTAGCATATTTGTTAGTGGTATTAATTAAAAGAATTTTTTAACAAACAAGGAATATCAGAGCGTGATAAAATGATCTAAACAAAGATATTTGTCTTGGGTCAGGTAGTTCTTGACATGTAGATCTTTCTCCAAGACGATTGGCAGGAACCTGCTCTTGACAGATGGAGCTAACAAAACTGATTTGCAACCATCTGCTTCTCATTAAGAAAGGTGCTGGTCTCACTTAAAAGCCAGCTAGCAATCGTACGAGTAGGAGTCCGTGTGAAGAGGGTGTACAAATTCCATCGATTCTGTGTGTGTTATCGGACCGGCTAATTATTTCCTTGCTAATAGTTTTGGAATGTTAGAGCCACTTATGCTTTTTAACATGAACTCAATCTCCTGACTCCATCATTAGGTGAACTGTTTATTCAGATCATCCGCAGCCCGAGGAGAGTCATTAGGTCAAACGGACTGGGTGTATTCTGTGCTCTGAATCATCATCATCATCATCATCATCATCATCATCATCATCATCACTGTATCTGATGTTAAAACCTTAATTGCAGGATTAAGTATTGATTGTATTGTGTCTCCTGTTTATTCCAGTTGATAGCACAGAGACGTTAGACAGAACCTGCCAAAGGCCGGGTTGAGATACATTATTGGACCATGACATGCTCAAGAGAATTGGGTTGCATTGGAGTGGAGGGAAGAACTTTGCTCGAGGCCAGAGTTTTTCATCGGAGCTAGATAACTCTCGCGCACACAGCACTGGCCTTTTGACTCCTCGCTTTTATCTGCGGAGCTACTGCGATTCTAGGCAGCACAGTCGGAGGTCTTCGTGTTAGGGCAAAGGCTCCTTGAGGAGAGCATTTCCTGATCTCTCACTCTCTTTCTTTCTTTCTTTCTCTCTCTCTCTCTCTCTCTCTCTCTTTCTCCCTCTTCCTTTCTCACTGTCTCACATTTGCTACTGGCACACATGAATTATTCAACAACGAGCAGAACAAGAAACTACAAATAAGGTTATTCAGTGCCATGTAGTACCATATGGCTTTCTCATTTTCTGCATTTCTACAGGGAAGCTCGACTCTTGAATGGGTTCTTTCCGTCCGATGCCATATGATTATGACTTTTAGAGTTAATCCAAAAATAAAATGAGACAAATAAAACAGATAAAAGCAACAGATGCACCTTCGAAAACTGTTATTCCGCCGATCAGAAGCAACCCTTTTATTTGTCGTCTCTCACCTTAGAGTAGGCTGAAGGTTTCCAGAATATAGTGCAACACAAATCTAAATAGATTCCTAAAGTCCAGAGTTCACGTGAATCGACTCCTGGACCAGATGACCCGGTGTGTGTAAGATGTGCAGGAGAGAAAGGCGTCAGAGTCGAGTGGTGTGTGTGTGTGTGTGTGTGTGTGTGTGTGTGTGTGTGTGTGTGTCTAATAGATGAATTCGCAAGTAATTAATCAAACAAATCAACAAACATATGAATAATAAATGAGCTCATGATCGTGTTCGTGTTGATGAATGAATCCCAAGTCCACAGGTTAGAGGTTACGTAGTTGTTGTTTTTTTTTTATTCATGTTGGATTAAAACTGCATGAAATAACAGCAAAATTCTAAAAAACAAACAAACAAACAAACAAATAAATAAATAAGGGAGGGTTTACGTGACATATAACTTATTTTGCAATGCAGTCAGCTCCTATTGTTTCCTTTAAGAACAGGATGTAAATGATGCAGCGCAAAAACATTTCTGTAACGACAAACTATTAGATTTAAAGATTCAATCGATTTTTTTTCTTTACTGTATTTTTTTTTTTACTTCTGTCTGTCGTGTTTACAGCAAAACATAAAAATAGAGTCAACATAAGAATAGAGTGTTTTATATGAAATATTAAATATTCAAAATATATACATACTGTACATAAAATATTCTTCTACATACGTCGAGCTCACGGACACCCTGCGATTGGTCAGTGTCTCTGTGACGGACTGACAGCAGAGAAACACTCTCCCGTGATGCGTCTCGTCCAGAGATCACGGCCAAGTTGGCTCTGTCGGCTCCTGGCTGGAACGTCGACAGGATTCGAGGTCAGCTGTAAATCAATTCAGAGTGACCAGCAGAAAAAAGAAAACAAGATCAACAACAAAAAACTGCTCAGTCACACACACACACACACACACACACACACACACACAAGCTGGGGTGAACCTGAAACGATTGCCTCGGCAGAGCTGGTAATGGAGCAGACATAACAAAGAGTAGGCTAGTCCCCTGAGACGTCATATTAGATCAGTCACACAGCATGCCTTACACACACACACACACACACACACATACAGTACACACACACAGGCTGGCCCCAGGTGCACACAGAGCCAAACATTTGCCAGCCAGTGACACACGCCAGGTGAAAAATGTCATATGGGGTGACAGCAACCTAGTGAAGCCTGTCTAAAGAGCCGAACATCATACCTGTACAGTACAAGCGGAACAGTGGGAGAGGGAACAACTCAATAACTGACGGAGCGTTAAACACAAATCATCATTACGTTCAAATAAAAAAAAATACTACTTAATATGACTATTAGACACGAGCCAGGGTTATTACATATTACAAACAATTGAGATCGGGGTGAAATCAGTCCCGAATAGCCCAAATAACTTAATTATCTCTCTCCAGGAGCTATCCATAGCATAATTAATTGTGTAATTTGCAGTTACTAATTAGGAGTCTTCTATTTATAGAGGCAGCCATACCTGTTCCAGCGCAAGGGGAAAAATAGATGATCCGGCTCATTTGGGGAGACGTTATAATTATTCTGCAGCGTAATGTAAAATGTGTGTTCATATGTAGCTTTTCACTGCTGTAAAGTGAAGATTAAACATTATAAAAAAAAAGTAGAAAGGATAAAAATAGTATATACAGTATAATTAGACCGTTCTTATATGAACATTTTAATTTAGTTAGAAAAGCATTTAATTTATTTATGATCTTTGTAATATGTGGACATTTTGATCATTACAGCTTTCTTATACAGTATTAATACAGAGATTGTCTTCCCCTTTACTGTTCTGATCAGCTCCAATCTTCTCTTCTGAGAAGGTTTTCCACTAGATGCTGGAGCGTCCGTGTGGATTTGTGTTCATTCAGCTACATGATCATGAGTGAGATCAGATCCTGAGGAGGTCCGAGGGTTCACTCGGTGTTCCGGTTCATCCCAAAGGTGTTCAGTGGTGTTGAGCCAGAATCAGGGCTCTGTGTAGGACACTCAAGATCTTCCGCTCTAACCTTCACATGCCATGTCTTCACGGAGCTCTGTGCTTTGTGCACAGGAGCGTTGTAATTTTTACATGCTGGGTGAGATGGATGAGTGGTTGGGTGGATTGGGATAGCTGGATTGGGATGGACGGATGGACGGACGGACAGATAGATAGATAGATAGATACTTTATTCATCTCAGTGGCAAATTCACAAATTCCAGCAGTATCCACAAACTTGGGCAATAATGCATACAATAAATTCTAAAAAATATGAAAGTAATACATTTTAATTTAATGTAATAAGTTTAAAAAATAAGGGGCACGGTGGCTTAGTGGTTAGCACGTTCGCCTCACACCTCCAGGGTCGGGGTTCGATTCCCGCCTCCGCCTTGTGTGTGTGGAGTTTGCATGTTCTCCCCGTGCCTCGGGGGTTTCCTCCGGGTACTCCGGTTTCCTCCCCCGGTCCAAAGACATGCATGGTAGGTTGATTGGCATCTCTGGAAAATTGTCCGTAGTGTGTGATTGCGTGAGTGAATGAGTGTGTGTGTGTGCCCTGTCCATGAGTGTGTGTGTGTGCCCTGAGATAGGCACAGGCTCCCCGTGACCCGAGGTAGTTCGGATAAGCGGTAGAAGAATGAGTTTAAAAAATCTGTGTGTTAAGATGCGTTGTGTACATTGTGTACATTGTGTACATTGTGTAGTACTGGTTAAGAGCAGTAATATACACATGTAGGGTGGGATGGATGGGTGGTTGTGTGCATTGGGACAGACGGACAGACAGACAGACAGACAGTTGTGTACATTGTGTAGTACTGGTTCAGAGCAGTAAGGGATGTCAGCTACATTAACTAACATCAATAACAGGATGACAAATGTTAAGCTTACTGTTGATATTCTATAGAAATTTTACTAAAACCTTAACATAGACTTTTGTGAGATAATAAACTTATTCATAAATTAACCTTTTAACAAGAATAGCCAAAAAGAACTGTGCCAAAAAGTCAGACAAAACATAATGACTAAAGCTAGGTCTACATAAACCAGTGAATAATGAACTACAAACATTCTGAATAGTAAGAACTTACTACTGAACTGATCTACGATCAGTTAGCACCCATAAACAAGTTCATTAAGATGTTCAGGTTGTCCTTAATTATACTGTTGATTTGGTTTAATGTTCATGTTATCTACTATATTAAATATTGCCTGTGGAAGAAAACTTGGTGCGAAGCATCGTTTTATCAGAAATCCTGCTGCAGTTCCTCTTTAAGTTCTCGCACAATTGTAGTAAGAATCTGCCATTTGTGGTCTTGGACGTCAGGCCAAGCTTCCCTTTCTTAAAGTGTTGACTTTCTTCAAATCCATTTTAGAAGCACTTCTCACATGGCTGTGAGTGTTGTATGTCATTGTGTAGTAAAAGAAAAGCACTAGCAGGATCTCACCGTTAGTCCGTCGTTGGCGTACGAACAGTACGTGTTGAGCAGGTGACGACGTGACGTCTCTCCAGACATCATTAACATATCTTTCTTCTCAATATTCATTAAAGCAGCATTCACAGACTTCGACATCAGAGCTTCTGACTTTTGCACTTCTCATGTTTAAAAGTTAAAAGGAATGAAGCAGGGCCGTATATTAAGTATTTAAAGAAGGAAATATTGATGGCTGTACTTGAATATATATTGGATACCAACGTTAATATTTCATTACAAGGAATAACAGCACCTTAAGTACGATGTTCTTACAGGAGAGGTGGCAGGATCGGGAGTAAATGATGGATGAATCCTGGAGGGAATACGTTTGATACTTAAAAGGACTGACGGCAAGTGAAACGGTTTGAAACTGCGTCTCGAAAGAACAATTGAAAGAACTTCTGAAAAACAAATACCTTCATTCACAATAGAGCAGAAAAGCTTGAATGTTTTTTTAAAAAAGGTACAGAATTTTTATTTACAGTGTATAGAAGGGTATGAGAGAGAGAGAGAGAGAGAGAGAGAGAGAGAGAGAGAGAGAGTTACTGTAGAGTGAGAGAGAGAGAGAGAGAGAGAGAGAGAGAGAGTTACTGTAGAGTGAGAGAGAGAGAGAGAGAGAGAGAGAGAGAGAGAGAGAGAGAGAGGGACAGAGAGAGAGGGACAGAGAGAGAGAGTGTGTGAGAGAGAGATAGAGTGAGAGAGAGTGTGAGAGAGTGAGAGAGAGTAAGAGAGAGAGATAGAGTGAGAGAGAGAGAGAGAGAGAGAGAGAGAGAGAGAGAGAGAGAGAGAGAGTGTGAAAGAAAGAGAGAGAGAGAGTGAAAGAAAGAGAGAGAGAGAGAGGAACAGAGAGAGAGTGTGAGAGAGAGATAGTGTGAGAGAGAGTGTGAGAGAGAGTGTGAGAGAGAGAGTGAGAGAGTAAGAGAGAGAGATAGAGTGAGAGAGAGAGAGTAAGAGTGAGAGAGAGAGAGAGTGAGTAAGAGTGAGACAGAGAGAGAGATAGAGATAGTGAGAGATAGAGTGAGAGAGAGAGAAAGAGAGAGAGATAGAGTGTGAGAAAGAGAGAGAGAGAGCGAGAGAGAGAGATAGAATGAGAGAGAGAGTAAGAGTGATAGTGAGAGTGTAAGAGAGAGAGAGAGAGAGAGAGAGAGAGAGTGAGAAAGAGAGAGAGAGAGAGAGAGAGAGAGAGAGAGAGAGTTTAGAAATCCTCCTGTAACTGATGCCATCACTATGTTTTGCAACAATAATGTTGTGAAGGTCTTGAGAGAGCTCTTGGCTTTTACCCATCATGAGATGTTGAGGTCACGAGACACCTTTTTAAAGCCCATACGTTCGGACCGAACCAGCTGATAATAATTTCCTCTGACAGTCTAATTTCCTCCTATACGAACAATACGGTTCACGTCATTCCTCAGAAACCTCAGTCATTCCTCCTTACCCATAGTGCTAATATTCAGACTCTGAACTGCTCTAATGTCAGAAGAATCGAGATGTTTCAGCATTTTACAGTAACTTACAAAGTACAAGGAAACTCAGAGGGTCGACGATTTGTTCCTTTAAGATTTGATCAGAACTTCATCAGAATCTGTATTAATGTTGGACTATTAATCTGCAGTGACAACGTAAACACTGTAGAAGTTACACATCTATCTCTGCTGTATCTCCAAATATATTGGATCATGGGATTGTAACTAAACCCTAAATAGAACCTTTAGGTGTTTCGTTGTTCGTTAATTAAGACACCATAAAAAATGTGGAGAAATTAAGAGTTTGTTAATACGGTTTTAAATCTTAAAACAAAAAAAGGTTGAGGAAGAAGAAGAAGTGCTAACTACTAAGCCACCGTGCCCCCGTTCTATGAGTTTATTTTTTTAAATAATTCCGTTGAAGCATGGTGGAAAAGTTTCATTGGTTAACATTCATAGAATTTTTATTTATTTTTACTTTTGTCAGATTAAAGTTTTTTCTGTGACCATTGTGAGTTTTTCTTTCATTGACCGAAGGGTACCAACAATTTTTCCCACGTGTGTAATTAAATAAGAAGTTTATGCTTCCAGAAGCACGTTAAAACGTGCCATTGAAGAAGAAAAAAAAAACACAGAGGTTGAAATGCCAGTGGTGTCAGAACGGTTTGCCAGGTCCTCAAACTCAGCTACATCATTCAAGTTCATGCCTGGTCTCAACTAAAGATATGTGCAGGGTCGGTTTTGTTTTTTTCTTTTTTTACTCCAGCTCGTGACCATGTAGAAGTGTAAAGTTCCCATTTGTACAGTCCATGCTTTCCAAAAACAAACAAAATAGTGCGCGTTCAATTTAAAAAGTAATTTAACTAATTCTGTTCGAGTTAACGAACATATGAGTGTTCAGCTACATCCTTAGGAATAAGAAGCGGAAGAAACGATGTGACGTATGACGGGAAAAACGTTCTTGCCACTGTGTCGCTACGCGAAATGTGAGAGAGAAAAGAACTGAGACAACATCCTTAATTGGACCTTATAAGTCAGTCAAGATGGACTGGCATAAGATAAAGGTTAAAGCTTTAGATGAACCAGAAACACAAGGCAGAACACAGCTCAGTTGTTATGGCTGCTGATGTGTATCCATGGAAAAGGCTTTGCTTAGTTGGATCAGCATTGCTGTAGCGCTAAGCTAACCACAGTGAGGGAAGCCTTGGACAACGTAGACGATGCTAACAAAAAAATGACTCAGCAAGGGCCTATGAATCAGATCCAGCTGAGGAGTTACTGCACGCCTGGGCTGCCAAACGATGCCGTCCAACTTGAGATACTCTTGGTGCACCCGCCAAGTTTGGCTAAATTGCAGCATACTCGCATTATGGTCTTGGGTTCCTCTTTTTTTATAGGAAAGACTCCAACCCTGAGAGGTTCTCAGTGTTCGAATGAGAAAATGCTTTAATAACAAATTTGGGTGTATCACGGGAACTGTAACACTATTTGTACTGTAATGGATGGACGTAGCAATCCGAGCTCTCCTCCTGTTGCCACATTAGCAAACCAAAACCTGCAAAGTGCATACTATTCTTCATCTTTACTATTCACTTGGCTCTCAATAAATATCGTTCGGTGCTGCCGAAAACGTGAGCGAGTGTGTGCATGAAGAGGCTGTCACGGAAATCCCGTCTTGTGCTTGTTGAGAAATACAGAGCCAATGGTGAAGTTAGTAGCTCCAGAAAAGCCTGGAGTATAACCAGGAGCAGATGGGGCCTAATCCTAAGGGTCTCACTCTGCTTCCGGAGCCACCCACGTCCACAGGTGCTCCCCCCTTCTTCATTCCCCATTTCAAATCCTTTCCCAAACCCCCCATCTCCCATCTCATCCATTTCCTGCAAAGCAGGTGCAATGCTAATCCCTACTGCGGGTCAACATGGCAGCGTGCCTCTAGCAAGACCTCCACCTGCTACGGCTGTGCGAGAGCCACTTCCAAGAAGAAGTCTCTTAAGAAAATCATTAGACACGGAGAATTTCATGTCGTCTATTCAACCGGCGTTTAAACCGCCAAAAACCTGTTTCGATCAAATTAATAAAAAGCCTGATTATCATCGTTTGACATATTGTGACATTACAAAGTCTGTAGCTTGCCAATCAACCCCTCGTCTCCTTTCACTTCTCGCTTCCTTCCTCCGTGATCACGTCCGGACGGTCTGTCGCTTCTGATTCACGGTGGAGATTTCGGAGAAACGGAGGTAAAAAAAAGAAAAATACAGCACACGCCTCAAAGACAGCAATGTCAAAGAGCTGGACTCTGCACTCATGCAAAATTCCATTTAAAATTTTATTATACACATCCCTTTTTTTTTTTTTTTTTTTGCATGCTGAGATAAAACAGCATTTATGTGTGGTGGCCCAGATTTCCATTTTGACAAGTAAAAAGAAAGAAGTTCTCTACTACAAGTATGGTTTTATTGCTGAAAATCGAGGGATAATAATGAGTGTCGGTAGACGTAAATTAACGTAAGTCCATTTTCTTCTTGTTTGTGGTAAGCGGTGTGACCTTTGCGCGGAAAAATGTAAGTCACCGCATTGAAAACCCTGGCAGAAGAATACAAACTGTTCTGCTTCTTGTTCTACTGTACAGTTGCCATAACTATTTCACAAACATCAGGTCTACATATCTCTCCTTGTATTTGGCCCCTTAAAAGCTCTCTCTCTAAATCTCTTTTGCAATAAAGTGCACTTTCTTCACCCCTGTCCTTAAATGAGGTAAAAGGAGAAATAGGCAGAGGTGAAACTGCCATTTTGTGTGTTTCGGTGTTGTGTAACCTAATAGACGGCATTCCAGTTAAGGTTAAGCTTTTGCAAAAAAAACGAACCCCCAAATGCATTATCAGCATGATTCACCACCCCAAGGTCCTAGTTTGGACAGTGCCAGGTAAATCACATTGTTGAGGCTGTTGCGACAGGCCATTCTTGGCTCAACCCAAGTTCCCTCTCTCATAGTTTCATGAGGAAATTAAAAGGGAAGAGGTGACTCCAATCAGAGGTTGGATTATTTTCGAACGTCTGGTAAAGGATGTTGTGCAAAGGCATAGGTCAAAGAGGGAAATAAAAAGTAGTGCACGCTCATGGAACATTACAACACACGGGCAGACGTACAGTATTTATGAAAAGGTATTTTGGAGCAATGCAAAAAAACTTTCTACCTATTATCTGCCTTTGTACATGAGTTCTTAAATAAATACATTAAAAAAAAAAAACATCCTTGACTTCAACTGCATCTTACAGTGGAAAACTCGACTGCCTTTATTCAAAGTGGATGATTACTCAACGCGCCGCTCCCTACTGAGGTAAACTTTGTGGTTCCCTCAAAGAAAAGTCACTGCTCGCACAAACGCCCACCACAAAGTAACTGCCTTATTACTCCAAATTGCTGCATGCAATCTCAGACCCTAAAAGGTAGCTCATCATGGCCTGATGAAAAACAGATGAGCAAGCACAACACTTTATTCCACCATTAGAGATGTATACATTCATCAGTCCTGTAGGACCTGCGAGGCACCAGGCCTGCTTTTGTGTTAATAACCCCCTATTAACAAGAGAGGGACCTTACTGGAACTTGGCTGATTAGCGGCTAGGAAGCAAATGCCGAATGGAAATTAGGGGAAAAAAACATTGTTTCTTTCTATTTCTGCTTGTACAGCTTGTGCTTTTGCAACCGAAAACAGCATCATATAAATCCTTCTAAACACGAGTGACATCCCGGAGACCTCATAGGACTGTGATTGGACCAGACAGGAGCATGAGCTTCATTTTTATGTAACTCCAAAACATTGTAGGTCTCCATCACAGGTTGATCTGGTGCCTTTAATAATGTCAATGCTGTTCACTCAGTACTTAATATCAGAAGCGATGGACAGCCTTTTTTGATAAATGGTCATGTGGACAAAATCATGTGGACAGAATTGGCACCAGATGCAACTTACTCTTCAAAATCTATTTGTATCTGTTGTTTTTTTCATTGGAAGTTGAATCGATGACGTTAATGCCAGAAAGTCGTTCTATTACAACACATCAACAAACGTTTGGTGAAAGCATTACCGTTTAAAATGTACCAGAAGTTGAACAAGGGAATTTTATCAGAAGGTGATCTATTTTCTTTACCGGCAGCTTTAACAGTATCTCAAGCTCACAGGTTTATATTAACATGCTTGTTCGAAGGCGTCAGAATTTCCTCTGGGATACAGAAAGATTCCGCAATCTAACACATTTCAGATGGTGTTTGTTTAGCAGTTTTGGAAGGAGTCTCCAGTGTCATTGCTTTGTAACTGCCAGAGGTACAGTAAAGCTGTTGCTTTAAGTTTTACTGACATGGGAAAGTCTTCAGGATGGACGGGTTTTCCAGTTTTATTTTTTTTTCTTCAAGATCAAAAAAAAAAAAGAAAAGACATTTGAGGGAAAATCTGTTTGTACTGCTGGAATGTATAAGGTGGAAACTAAATGTGAACTAATTTGTTTTAAGGATATTCCACAATGTTATATTTAAAAAAAATAATAAATAAATTGCGAATAGATATGATGGGAATAAAACCCCTTGAGATGTGACGTTACAGAAAAATGGACAACTATGAGATGCTAATGCTATGGTAATGGTAATGCTAATGCTATGGTAATGATAATGCTAATTTTTGTTAAAAAATACTTAACTTTTCCATGTATAAAGCAAATCTGTTTTATTTGTGTGGAAATAAATGCATTAGACCACAAATTCTCAACCAACTTTTTTTGCTACGATCAACTCCAGGCTCGGTTTTGTCCAAAAATGAGTCTGTTTGAGATTGTTTACGAAAGCGATCGGACTCTAAACTTAAGTAAAAGGGAGTAATTAGCGGTTTATAAATCTCAGGTCACGACAGAACTCCGAACGATCCTATTAAACTATTTCCTATTGTGTTTGATTCCTTACTGACTGTATGTATCCAGCACCTCCAAAACTTTACAACTTATTTGGACATTTTCAGTAGTGTCTCAACACTCAAAGACTGACACTAAGAAAGGTGAAAGAGCAAAGGCAAGGAAAGAACCGAGACAGGGAAGGAGCCGAGACTGCGGCTGAGCGGTCAGTGAGTGACAGACAGGGACAGACAGATCTCTGGGAATGACACCGAGTGACATTGTGAAGAGAAAACGAGACAGATAGAGGCACAAGAACTGAGCATGATGTTAAGGCCCAAACCCAACTGTTCAGTAAACACGGACTTGCTGGAATAAGGGACGCAGACGTTGTAGTTGAGGAACTGTAAGAGCAGGAACAGAAACCGAAGCATATATTCAGCTAAACCAGCAAAGCATTGGGCTAAACACAATCAGTACAGTAGATTATGTAGCACACAGGCCATTTAAGAAATATGTGAACTAATCCTAGCTGCGGTTATTTTTATAGGTAAGCACGAGTGGCATGACGCACACATAATAGACCTGACAACTGACAACGAGGACTTCAAGGCACTCAAATCCAATCCTGCTGGTGTGTATTACACTCGTATAAGACTCTTTTCTGAACACAGTCAGCAGTAAAACCTGTTCTGATGCACTGTAAGTCGATCTTGGGCACTTGTACGTTATATTACGTAAAGATTAGTTCATCTTCCTCAGAACTTTATAACTTTAAAGTATGTGAAGAAGGAAGTAAGTGGACCCCAGAGGTCGATGAGAGGAAATCTGTCTGACTACATTGTCTCCCTCGAGGCAGAGGTATTCCTCACTGTCTTGTCAGCACTTGGCAGCCCTGCTGGTTTAACAGCATCTGACATATCTCCCCACAGCTCTTTGTAAATGTGTGTGTGTGTGTGTGTGTGTGTGTGTGTGTGTGTGTGTGGACCGCTATTGAAGGTCTATACCGATGTGAACATGCAGTAAATAAAGATTTGTTTTCTAATTAAATAACTAGTTTTTGCTTATTACTACATGGTTGCTACCGACAACAGACCAACATAACAAGAACATTTCCAAGCAGGACATTATTTGTGCTTTATAATCCAAGTACAGTTGCTAAAACAACAACAATAATACTACATGAACATCGACTGCGTCTGGGGATCCGAGACACGAGCACTACAAGGCTTTGTCAATTAAATTTTTAAACATTTTCATTGACCTTCACTAAAGCCAGTGTGAGAAGAAACAGCCCCATGAACCGTGAACTGAATGAAGTCACCCTCTGGTCTGCAATGACTGGACAGGTAGCTACACACTAGTACAAGCTCCATCACTAAAATACAGCACTGGTAACCTACATAGGTATGTAATTGGATACGATTAGATGACTTTTATTATCGACCTTAAACAACAGTTCTCTGATTTGGGAATGATATGGTTGTTTTGAAAGATAGCTTGTTTATTGTCCCATTTGTCCCATGATAGAAAGCTTTCTAGAAAGCTCCATCTCCTAAACCCCTTCCCCAACAGCCACCACACTCAACATCCCAAAAACACACCTACACTGATATTTTAGTGGTTCATGTACTACAGTATGGTGGGACGGGTCGCATTTTATTTGATAGAATGTTTTTCTAGAAAGTTCTACAAAGCTCCATCTCCTAAACCCCTTCGCCTACAGCAACCACAAAGGCACCACCCTCAACCCCACAAAAACACACCTACTCCAATACCGATTTTCAGCGGTTCCTGTAGTACAGTATGGTAGGACGGGTCACATTTCGTTTGAAAAAGATTTCTGGTTTAGAACACGACTCCTTCCAGTTCAAATACAGATAAGGAGCGTGAAATACATCGACTGTAATTGGAACTGAATGGACTATGCTAATGGGTGCTAATGGGTGCTAAGTGAGCACATCTAACCCTCTAAACATGAATAAATACTGTATATATATATATATTCTTACAGAGGTCAAAACCACGAGCGCTGACAAGTTAACCATGGCAATGAACTTCACATTTGGCATTTGTCAGATTTGAACTAATATCATGTGAATTGCTGTTGAAAAGGGCATCCTGGCGCCACCGTGACTACTAGCCCCTTAGACACACACACACACACACATACACACACGTGTCACACAATACGTTGCATATTTGTAGAAGCCTTACAGTGTTTCTTCCACAGCTCCAGCATGTGATGGCCTCGACATTACAGATCGTAAACATGCAACGGTGTTTATCTACAATTAGGTGTGAGTTTAAGGCGAATCTTCTTTAAAGACAGTTTTAAAAGTAAAAAGTAAAAATCTTTTATTCGAAGTTGCTCACACCGGATTTATTTAGCTGAACTATCCCTTTAAGAATTCCGTAGCTGGACATAGACCTCGGACCTCGTAATAGCGATACAGATTTATGTTCTCTGCTTCCTCTTCTGGCAAATGCTTGAGGTTCCTGTCAGTTCAAGCATGCCATCACTCTTATTGTAAACAGTATGCATTCAGGATGCAATGATGAGACAGATGGAGAGAGAGAGAGTGAGAGAGAGAGAGAGAGAGAGAGAGAGAGAGAGAGAGAGAGAGACTTTCCTAAACTGCACTTATGTTCTCTAAAGCTTGGCTCCATATTCAAGTCACTTCCTTAAGTTCACAGCTCTTCCACTTTCAGATTTCAGGGTTATTTCCTAAACATCGGTTTCTTTTAGACAGCGTTTCTAGCCATCGGACTGATTCGACTGATCATTTTAATTGACTTTGCTATAAAAGGTCTTTAGAAATATATATCAAGTTATATCAAATTCAATGAAATCAGTAAATGCTACTTTACTTTGTAGTAGGATTACGATTCATTTGGTGATGATCAGGGTGAATTTTTTTTTTAGCCACACTGTTCATTGCTGTATTATGGTTATTGATCATTATTCTACATTTTTATATATTAGTTTCCGTCCCACTGCGTTCTGCTTGATTTGTTGTACGTTAGAATCGTAGGGTTTGCTAATGCAACAAAAACAAAAGCGGTAATAATAAGAAAAAGTAGAAGAAGAAGAAGAAGAAGAAAATGATAGGTACTTTTTCCTGTTGTACTGTACACGCCCCCAGGTCCAACATTTACATCCCCCTCCGTAAACATGCAGCGCTTCTTCGGAACACGCCTGCTGTTGAAAGTTTAAAGGACGGACGCCAGCCAGTGGCCTTAACCCACATGTGTGCAGTTTTAACACTGACACGCTGTGGGAACTGCAACTCCTCATTCCGCTTGTTCCCTGACTCACATGGACATTAGTGGAAATCTCAAATATATACAAAAACATGCCCATGTGCTTCAATTTGTGTCAGACCGTTACCAGTTGTGAGTGATATACTCTGATTTATTACTTATTTATTTATTTAGTTTACAAAATTCTATTTATTTGAGGGTGTGGATGGATACGCGCATTGTTATAAATGTAGTGCAACACTGTTGTTTTAATGCAGAAGTGCATTCTCTCGGTTTGGCTGTTTGTTTGGCTCGCGGCCGATGATTTGGGAATGTTCTGGCCTGCCTCAGATGAGCAATTGCCTGTAATATAATATAGTGAACCCAGATGGGAAAATAAATGCTAAACGTTTTAAAATGTGATGCGTTCAAGAAACACGGCTGTTTAATGTGAATTCTCGTGTGTGTTTCCCCAGTTAGCAGGTGGGAGAGTTGCCATTTACATGGCAAACCTCAGGATCTAAACTGTCCATCGAGTCAGAGTCAATTTACCAGAGGTTTGGAGGTATAAAAAGGGCTCAGAGCTGGTACTGTGGAGACCTGTGGACTTTTCCTGGTACTGTATGTACTGTATGAGTGCTGTTTTTATTGTTCCACGCACACGGTCGTATAATAAGACGGTATGTAACGGACACTGTGATTTACAACCTGATGGGTTGCTTCTGATCACCTAGGAGCAGTTCCACAACTGTATCAGACCACATCATTTATTTTCTTTGGGTTGCTGTGCCTTGCTCTCATGATTTGTGCTTTGGTTGTGGTGGAGCTGAGAGAGAACAGGACACGCCTAAAAAAAAAGTGTGTGTCTCTGGTGGTCGGTGTCAGTTGTGCGTGAAGATTGTGGTGTTTGGCCCCAACCCAGGGATTAGATGTTCCAGGGAAGAGAGTTTCTTGGCCCCCGCCAGTCTACAATAGTGGATTGGGAATTGTGTGCATGCATGGGTGTGTGTGTGTGTGTGTGTGTGTATGTGTGCGTGTGCATGCATGCATGCATTTGTGAGTGCGTCTTTCCTCTCCTGCCTTCTTACCTCCTCTTCAGAGTTTACGTCTTAGGCAGTCCACCTCCCTCTTTGAATACCCTCTATTGCACGCAGATGGCGTAATCAAGGCCTGCCTTTCCCTGGGTGGATAGCACAAAAAAAAAGAGCAAGAGAGATTCTGAAAGATGTATCGAGAAATAATCAGATGGGAAAGAAAGAAACAGAGGAGGAGGGCTGTCGAAAGAAAGAATGAGAAGTCACAGAAGCGAGTGGGGGGGCTTGGGCAAAAAGGGTAAGACCGGATATGAAAACAATGGGCTCATTGTAGACAGATGACAAGACGAAGGCAAAGAGACGGCGGGAGATTGGCGGAAAATAGTGCCATCTACAGGCCTAAAGGCCGCACGATCAGCAGATCGGCTCTGAAACACTCGATTAGACGATATGGTTACAATTCCCTTTGAGTGAGAAAGAGAAATACCAGCAAGTTGTTAGACACAGAATCAAAGCCTTAATGAAAACCGTAGAGCAAAAGGGAGGTCGACTGTAACATGAGAACAAGATGCTAGCAATTTACGCTTTTAGACCCATTCGCTAAGTTAGCACATCAAAGAACTCTAACGTATCAGGAAAGCCAAATCTGTTTAGACAATAAAAGTGCAGGCTCTCTTTCTGCATCTTTAAAGGAACTATAAAAAAGTTCAGATTACAAAAAGACGCAGCTTTGAACGCCAATGCTTCTACCTCTGAGTCGCTTCGACCTCTTCTTCTAGGTAAAGAATGGCAAGATGGCAGATGATGAGGAAAATGTCAGCGCATTGACCCCCACTGAGTAGGGCTACCAAAGAGAGGCAAATATTTACCCTGTAATGTCTGAGCCCATGGCACTGAGCCACAGCAGGCCCCTTCGGTGGGTATAGAGCACCGCAGGGCTTACCGTCCTCCCTCAATCTCACCACAAAACACCATCCAAAGCATCCAAGGACGGCTTAAATACCATTACTGCATGTGTTACGGATCTAACAACGAAAGAAAGCTGGTGATGAAGATCGCATGGATTTGAATAAATGATAAGCACATATCCAACTTCCTAAAAGGTTTGAGTGGATGTTTTTATTTACGAACAATAGTGAATGAGTTTCCCTGTAAAACAAAAGAGAGACGTTTAAGGTATTAGGCATTATTAAGGTTTATAAAGTTTAAGGCATTATTGAGTCCTTCACTTAGTTTGGAGGATCGACCTTATGAGTATAAGCACTCTGGTTAATCTCCATCATGGGGTAAATCTCCAGCACTGAATCGGACTCTTCTCCATCGCCACTTCTTTAATGAGCCAAATACGAACCCTCGAGCGCAGTTCATGCTGGAACCGAATTCTGCCTCGACGAGAACAACGAGCTGGATCAAAGAGAGGGAATGACGAGGAAAAAAGACAAGGGCGAGTCAGCGATGGCTGACGGTACGGCAAGGACATGAGTAAAAAAATAAATAAATAAATAATAAAAAAAAAGGGTGAATGCCACCAAATGAGGTCTCTGTGGAACACAACACACACACACACACACACACACACACACACACACACTCAATTTGGGTTTTGATACAGAGCACAGTTTTACACCAACATCAGGTCAACTAAGCTCACTGCACACATGTCATGCCAACATGAAAGAGCATAAGGAAAGACTATAAACTCAAATTAGCCACAAAACAAGAAAGTCAAAGGGTACATGAAAAGACAAAACACACAGACGCTTCGTAAACATGGTCATCTGAGTCCGATTAGGGCTGGAACTGTCACGCTCATCTCAGCCTCCGCCTCATCTCACAGGCTCCAATACGACAAACCCGAGGTGTTAAAAGAGAAAAAAAA
>NC_083467.1:2462500-2655000 GCF_030014155.1 Tachysurus vachellii
CTTCTGTCTTCACAATAACAAAAAGATTGCTTCTTTATCCACAAGGCAAACCACACTGGGTTCAGCGACAGAAATAGCAGCTCCAACCCGTCTTTAATAGCCTTATCATTTGAGCAATGGAGTAGTTTTGGGTTTTGTACATCAGAAATGTTGCCCTTCAAAATGCTTCAGAGAGTCTGGGGCTTTTTAGCTCTGGTCCCCAGTATGGAGCCGGTGCCAAACCTTGAGAAACGCTTGAGGATTGTGTTTAAGCGCTGGCAGAGGATCGCTCGGATATTTGTGTGCTAAGACGCCGCCAGAAGAGTGGGACCATGCCAAGAGGGGTTGTCTCGTCTCAGCTCTGTAAGCAACTGGAAAGTTTGGTAGTCGCATGTTGCATGGTTTTATGTCTGTATGTTTTTTTTTGACCGTCATTTCAGCTGAAACACCTTGAAACACATTAAATATGTTTTCGATTGAAGTTTTTGTGGATTCTGTTGGTCGGTGCTGTATTTACAGTCAGCGGTTGTGTGCCATGTTGATGCGACATATCACTAAGACAGTTATGATGGGAAGAAAAGTGTTAATGGTCTGATTTTACATGTAGGGAAAAAGAGCAAGGGGGGCACAGTGGCTTAGTGGTTAGCACGTTCGCCTCACACCTCCAGGGATGGGGGTTCGATTCCTGCCTCCGCCTTGTGTGTGTGGAGTTTGCATGTTCTCCCCGTGCCTCAGGGGTTTCCTCCGAGTACTCCGGTTTCCTCCCCCGGTACAAAGACATGCATGGTAGGTTGATTGGCATCTCTGGAAAATTGTCCGTAGTGTGTGATTGCGTGAGTGAATGAGAGTGTGTGTGTGCCCTGCGATGGGTTGGCACTCCGTCCAGGGTGTATCCTGCCTTGATGCCCGATGACGCCTGAGATAGGCACAGGCTCCCCGTGACCCAAGGTAGTTCGGATAAGCGGTAGAAAATGAGTGAGTGAGTGAAAAAGAGCAAGAGCTTCTTTTCTCACGAAGCATTTTCTAGCATCACATTATTGAGAACGTCAAAGCAGAATTAGTGAAAACGGCAAACACTGGATTTAAAAGTCCCACAATGCAATGCAGAGACTTAGAGACAGAGAGTGAAACTCGTCTCAGCAGAGGAAAATGGATGAAGCACGACGGTGTTGGTGGTATTAGCATGAAAGTCATAGCATATAAAGCAGACTAAAGCACTGAAGCGCTGCTAATCCTATGTTCGACTAAATCCGTGTCTCTCAACTCGAAATTCCTACATGTAAAGTTCAACAAGCGACGTCAAAATCAAAACGGCCGCTCACAGCGTCAAGTGTAAATCATTTCTGTGAAAATACAGATATATTTGCTCGTTACCTCTATAATAATGACTGTATGATTTTGAAGAGATAAAAATACGCCACTCATCAGAGTTAGCATGCTAGCTTTTAGCTAAAAGATAGATAGACGCTTGGAGGCGTCCATGTTTTTTCGTGCCATTTCGAGGTCAGAATAAATCTCACTTTTGGAAATTTTTTTTCTGTAACAGGGGCCATTAAGGGGCCACATGTTACATTCAGGGGCCAAGTACAGGGTACATTTAAGCACACAAAATAATTTATTCAGTTCGGTGCAAATACATTTCGCCAGTCGTTCCTTTTTCAAACGCTCGAGTGCCGCCAATTGTTTGGGGGTGGAATTGCATCTGTGATCGTTGTGAAAAATTCTCCGGTTGCTCTTCTCGTCGACGATTGATGGAACGGGGGCCAATCAGGGGCCAATCAGATTTTAGCCACGGCCAGGGCCCCTGTGGCCCCGCCTCTAGAACCGCCCCGATTGTGGGTATCATTCTGTAGAAGTCTGTTAGTCACAGTGAAAATAGACCAACGTGATGAGATAAGTTGAAATGGAAAAGGTCAACTGGGCTTTCCGTTACAAAATAAATCTAGCTAGTAAATATTAGCATGTAGCATTGGCATGATTTCTACAATATATAACCCAGTCTACTGAAATTCAACAGTAAACAGTACACATAGCTTCTTCTGTTACCACCAATACTATGAGTGGAAGAACTTTTGTTTGTCTCAGCCAGCTTTTGGCCAACAGTAGCACATAATTCTGAAGGCCACTTGTTTTGAGAGAGTGTGTGTCTCAGGCACATGGCGTAATGGCAAACACGTGGGCCATCTGCAATGAGTTAGTGAAGATAGGGGGGTCTTTGCCAAGTGGAAATCTTGATAACTGCTGATAAGGGTAGCTTTGTAAATTTTATTCGATTGATTCATTCAAGACAGCAGAGCGTGTTCTAGGATATTTGATATAGTTTTAAAATCACTCGTTAGGCTTTTGAATGGAGTCTGACATTGTGGGGAAAAATTGGTTGAGTTTCTTAGCAGGAAAAAAACCTTTTGTTCATTGTATTTGCTGCAAAAGATTAGATATAGAAGATAGAAAGCTTTAGTGTCATTTTGAAACATGTAAAAAAAATAGGTTGTAAAAAATATGTTGTTCAGACTTTTGCTTAATGTCCATTACAGATTACACTAAAAACCATTCAATAATATAATATTATTATATTAATATTAATATAATTTTATTACTATAACTTTCAGCTCTGAAAGCAGTTTTTATAACTACTGTGTTAATCAATTTATACAGTTTGTAAAACTGTACCAATTGTCTGTCAAATTTTTAGGAACACTAGACGGGCGGTTGGATACCAGTCTGTCTATATATATATATTGCTAGATGTCATATATGATCACTGAGTCTTCCAAACTCTTCCGGTTTTTACATGCACAACACTGGCGAGATTTCAGCATTTCATTGTAGAACTTATTGAGCACTTATTGTGCACGTAAAGCTTATAAGACCGAATGCCAAAAGGATGCAGCGTTGAACTCGGACGATTCGTGCTATTGCTAAGAGACCACTTGTCAAGGCCAAAAGCCCTTCCTTCCTTCCTTCCTTCCTTTCGACCAGTCTCGGCACGGAGTAGCTCAAGCTGCAATGAATTAACAAAATGAGAAGCGGAAAATTGCACATTTAATTTTTTGACCTTGCTCCATTTCCTGATCTAATGTCCAAAGCGCTGTGGGAGCAGCAGTCTCGCTTTGTTCTTATGACTTTTATAGACAACGCTATGCCATGTAAACCTTAGTCTCAAAAGAGCCCTGCACAATAAACATTCTGTCTTTGGTTTGGATTTGGGTTTTGAATCAATCTGTTAGGGTTTCTTTTAATCACAGGGTATCTGGGGAGGAAAAGAGAAATAGCCGGCTCAAAAATGATTTGAGCTCCTTCGTCGAGATTTTGGCAGAGACGCGAACCTTAAACAAATGTTTTTATGTGGTATTATAGAACACACTGTGAGACCATGATGGCTTCTGGCAGAGGACGGTTTAATAGAGGATAAAGGCAGAGCTAAAATCTTAGTGGTTAGTGTTTTAGCTCGAATGCAAATGAAACTCTCGGTATTATCGGTAGTGTGGGTGTTTTTGATTTCTATTTTCTTTCGTATTTACAGAATATTTACAGAAATCGATCTGTTTGTCAGTTTAAGTGTTGAATCTACGACGAGAGAAACATACTCCAACCCTCTCAGTGTTTTTCTGTGTGATCTTATCAGAGTAAGGGTAATAGGTCAACTCTGCACGCATGTAATGTGATGATTAAGACTACCAGTATTAAGACGTATTTATAAAGCTCTCCGCCCGGAGCCGTATCTGTTTATACGGATACGATGACAGGCTCGAGACAAGACAGAATTGTGTCACTAAGACTAGTCACATGTGATTCAAACAGAGCACACTCGAACCTCAGGGCTACTTTTGGAGTAACATCAAAAGAACATACTGCCTTATGTTTTCTGTGCTGTAATTTCATTGTACTTTATCTCAAACCCACATTATACATATATGCTATAGATTCTGATCCCAGCACTGAATGTCCCCCTTTTTTTGGCATGAGGAACAATCCAACCCCAAGGACTTTTCACTAAAATAACACAGATGTTCGACATTCTGGTTGTTATATTGCAAAAAAAACAACAACCACACTTTAAATCCCATATTTTAAATTGCGAATATAAAAGACATGCATCAAAAATTCCCTTTTTTTTTCCCCTCATTACATTCTGTATGAAAGCGCTCACTACTCACATCACGCAGTGTAACTCTGGATTGAGAAACGTTATCTCAGTCCTTAGATAATAACCTGCCCCTGTGACCGGTGATTTGATATTGTTTTCAGCGTTAATGAAATGCAACTTAAGCCAGATAACCTATAGGGACCTCATTTAGCCGAGGTGAATTGACCACGAAGCAATTGGGAGTTTAATCACCGACCTTTCTGATACAGCCGTAGCCTGTCAGTTTTCATATCAAACATCATTGTCCTTGTCTGATGAACAATGCTTGGTCTTTATTTGCGAGCTAATTGACTTGTTTCAAATGAAAGAAATGAAATTGTGAAATTACGCAGATTGGCATCTGTCCTTATTACCTGCTATTCATAAAACATCAGCTTCAGAGTTGATCAGAAAAATATATATATATATATATAAAATAGATTATAGACATTTTTTTTGAAGTAATGAGCTGCCTGTAATCTTGGTGGCCTGCATAATGTAACATATTTCATAATGTAAAGATGGGTTCAAGTTTGAGCACACAGACTCCCAAAATGAGGATAATCATATTCATCCGAATATGTCTTGAATATGAATTTGATTCTTTGTTGAAGTTGGACAATTGGAATTGCTCCCGGGAATTGTAGTCACATAACCTCAACACGCAGAACAATTCACAAGCATGAACTCGGCAGACGCGATCAAAACCTGATCTCTGGTGTCTCGTGGTTTTCGGCGGAGGTAAATCAAGAGCTCAGCTGTAACTGACTGCAACTGCTCTGCATTTCTGCAAAGCCTGTGAAAAGGCCAGACATTGTCTGCAGTGAATCGTACAGTGTTCGAGGCTCAATGAGGCATCTGAAGTACTTCGATAAAGTGTTTCTGTGAGAAAATGTGAGAAAGTGTCCCATGCAGATTTAACGACATAAAAGGAGGAGGTAGTTGGCATTGTAATAAGAGAGAGGGAGAATTCAATAATTATCACAGCTTTTAGCTTGATATTAAAATGACTGAGAGAGACACAAAAAACAGAGGATAAAGAATATATAAATGCTTGGACCCATGCTCGGTTCCAACAGAACATTATCCCATAGTCCATCCTGGTGCCATCCATTCAAGCTACCATCTTCGACTGCTTAGTAGGAGCTTTCAGCAGCGAACAGAGTTCAGCATGTTGTTCTGTGCTCTGTGGGATCAGACCACACTTGCTAGCTTGCTCTTAACGTGCATCGGTCAGCCTTGGACACACATGAATCTGTCACTTGTCCTTCTTTGGACCTCTTTTGGTAGGTACTAACTACTGTATACCAGGAACACAACACAAGACCGTCTGTCCTGCTGGAGATAATTCTGGAGTCTGACCCAGTCTTCTAGCCATCACAATTTGGTGCTTGTCAAGATCCTTAAGCCTGACTATTTTTTCTGCATTTAACACATCAGCTTCAAGAACTGACTGTTCACTTCCTGCTTAATAAACCCTACCCCTGTCAGTGGGTTTCATATTATTTATCTATTATCTCTTATTCATTCATTCAATCATCTTCTCCCGCTTATCCGAACTACCTCAGGTCACGGGGAGCCTGTGCCTATCTCAGGCATCATTGGGCATCAAGGCAGGATACACCCTGGACGGAGTGCCAACCCATCGCAGGGCACACACACACACACTCTCATTCACTCACACAATCACACACTACGGACAATTTTCCAGAGATGCCAATCAACCTACCATGCATGTCTTTGGACCGGGGGAGGAAACCGGAGTACCCGGAGGAAACCCCCGAGGCACAGGGAGAACATGCAAACTCCACACACAGTCACTATTCAAGTATTGCATTTTTTTCTTTTCAAAAAATATGTACAGTACTGTCATTGGGAACTATTGCATTTAAAATTTTTAATGTGTTTCATAAATAAAAATTAACAAAATGGAGTCTATTTAACACTCAGCAAGACGGGGAGATTCAGAGCTTAGCGCTCAAACCGCTTGCAGCCAAGCTGAGCTCACCTGGTACAGCTCACAATTATAGAAAAGTTCATGTTCAATGCCAAATGAAATAAATATCGTACATTTCCAGTCACAAAGCCTTCATCGTTGCTGTATCCTAACGACATGTCTAACAAACCTAATACCTCCCGTAGCTCTATGACTCAGAGTTAAAAGTGCACACAGGTCATGGAAACACCACACTGGATGGAGGCCCTGGACATAGAAGTGCCAACATACCATTACCTCAGGTTTCTAGGTTTCTTTTAGGTCACACCTTGGTGGACGTATTCCCAGTCTTCCTAGTTATGATACTTACAACATAAAAATGACACATCCTTATTTCCATGTAATGTAGCTGGACTAGCTGAGACCTGCTTGTCCTCAGACCTCATCTTTGTAATGTGTCTAACAGTAGAAATGTCTCTGTGCATCATAGACACTCTGGATGCTCCTTCTCTTAACAAATGATGATCTCGCCATCTGCTTAGCATTTTTAAATTAGCCTGATTCGGCTTAAAATCTACGACCATGGAACTTGTTGATCCTCCTCCACTGAAAAGGTGTCAGTGTGATACCAAGGTAGATCTTCATCTTTAATTTCTCTTGTGGTACCTCGGATTCCACTTACTACTATGGGTGCCAGATCCATTCATTCATTCATCTTCTACCGCTTATCCGAACTACCTCGGGTCACGGGGAGCCTGTGCCTATCTCAGGCGTCATCGGGCATCAAGGCAGGATACACCCTGGACGGAGTGCCAACCCATCACAGGGCACACACACACACTCTCATTCACTCACGCAATCACACACTACGGACAATTTTCCAGAGATGCCAATCAACCTACCATGCATGTCTTTGGACCGGGGGAGGAAACCGGAGTACCCGGAGGAAACCCCCGAGGCACGGGGAGAACATGCAAACTCCACACACACAAGGTGGAGGCGGGAATCAAACCCCCAACCCTGAAGGTGTGAGGCGAACGTGCTAACCACTAAGCCACCGTGCCCCCATGGGTGCCAGATCTTTTAGTTATGTTGTGAGTGCTTGTTGACTTTTAAAACGCGTCTTAAGACATATCTCTTTATACAGGCTTTCTTATAACATGTTTTATTGAGACTTAAACTTAAAATTCAATTTATAAGAATATTCTGTTTGTTTGCTGTGTGTTTTGTCTTATGCAGTGACCTGTATATTGCTTGTAAGGTGACCTTGGGTGTTCTGAAAGGCGCCATGAAATAAAATGCATTATTATTATTATCATTATTAAAGTGTGCCTGATATTTTAATAGTCGGATTACGTTTATAAAAAGCCGTATACGTACCGAGAGGGGGTCTGTTTAATTTGTTTTACAGCTAAAAATGTTTTATTTACAGCTGCAAAATGTTCGAGAGCCTCTGCTTAACATGAATTATATAAAAGCTGTGCTAGTTTGGAATAACGCCATGCAGATTGAGGAATGCGCCATATTTTGTCCCATCATGTTTCTTCAGCAGAGCACTAAGGGGTTTGTAATAAATACATTAACAGCCTGTTTGAGGGGTCTGTGTTATGCCTTCTACACAAATACAGAAAGAACGGCTTGTTGAGTGAAGGCTTCGAGAACGGGGGGGTGGGTGACGACACATAAGTGAATTGAGAGTTGAGGTAGTTGGGTGTGGATAATAACCTCGAAATGAGAAAAGACACATAACTGGCTAAAATATGTAACTGGAACATTCTTTGTGGAATGTGTCAAAGGTGTGTAAAGGGAAGGTGCACTTTTGAGCAATGTAAGCTGCTTAACCTGGGATTCATTACATGCACATTTACCAGACACCGTGAAGCGTATTTTGCTCTAAGCTTTTCTTTGGCAATCAGTAGATTTTAAAAAGGACATGACTCAGAGGTCGGTTGTTAAAGCCGTCCTTGACCTATTCGTGGTAATGCTTCTCTAACAAGAGAACGGAAACCGTAATGAACGCAAAATTAGTAGCTCGACTGTAAACGAATGACGCTAATGCCATTAGCACTTTTCTGGGTTGAAATGATCTTAAACAAGAACGGAACACTAAATTGTAGTCTTTTGACTGCACAAAGCAAGGTCTCCAACACTGGTCACTCTAATGAGAATATGCAGTGGTGGAAATGTTACTTAAACAGGCTTACTACCCAACAATATAACGTCAGTTTTAGCAGAATTTTAATGACTCGTCGTCCAAACTCTCCTCCATTTTTGCATGCTTATGAATCGCATGTTTCTGGGTTTAAGGGACGAACAATAAAAAGCCTACGACGGAACAGTAAGAGACAGTGTATTGTAGTCATTTTGGTTCTGAGGAAACTGTCTGTCGTGTAAGATTTAAACCAGACGAGAATAATAACAAATGCAGGTTTCTAAGTCGAGCTTAGGTATGTGGAAGAGGGCAGATAGCACTGATCTCAGAGTTTGTTCCTCTGCCCTGTGATATTGCTTAAGATGCTGTTAGGCAGTTCATTCATTCATTCATTCATTCATCTTCTACCGCTTATCCGAACTACCTCGGGTCACGGGGAGCCTGTGCCTATCTCAGGCGTCATCGGGCATCAAGGCAGGATACACCCTGGACTGAGTGCCAACCCATCGCAGGGCACACACACACACATTCTCATTCCCTCACGCACTCACACACTATGGACAATTTTCCAGAGATGCCAATCAACCTACCATGCATGTCTTTGGACCGGTGGAGGAAACCGGAGTACCCGGAGGAAACCCCCGAGGCACGGGGAGAACATGCAAACTCCACACACACAAGGCGGAGGCGGGAATCGAACCCCCAACCCTGGAGGTGTGAGGCGAACGTGCTAACCACTAAGCCACCGTGCCCCCCTCAGTTAGGCAGTTAGTCAGTTAGTAATTCAATTCGCATAGCACTTTTAACAATTCACATTGTCTCAAACCAAAACCTCCCTTAGATGATAGGAGGAAGAAACCTTGAGAGGAACCAGACTCAGAAGTGAACCTCATCCTTGTTTAGGTGACACTGAACAGGAAATAATGTCAATGTAATTAATGTCCTTTCTACAACAGTATACACTCACTCACTCACTCACTCACTCACTCACTCACTCATTTTCTACCGCTTATCCGAACTACCTCGGGTCACGGGGAGCCTGTGCCTATATCAGGCGTCATCGGGCATCAAGGCAGGATACACCCTGGACGGAGTGCCAACCCATCGCAGGGCCAACAGTATACAGACGAGCCTAATTAAGCAACCGAGAGCTCACGGTGTCTCTGGAGAGCCTTCGTTGTTGTCGTATGATAGGAGAGAGCTGATTGGTGAGCAAAGAGAAATAAAGCTTGTGTCCTCGATCCTTACGGCGTCGTTATAACAGACATAACACACATTACAACGTTTGTATAAAAGATTCAATCAAATAAATGACAAATCAAGCAAAAATTCAAAAGAACTCTTTAATGATGTACTGATCGTAAATCTGTTCACTTCAAGTGATAGATTTTAACTTTATAATATTAAATTATAAATTTTAATTTAAAGGATTGGGGCAATTTGTTAAATAACTTTTAAATAAACAGAAATTTAAACCACAAACCAGGGACTAAAAAAAAAAAAAATGCTGCTATTAAACGTTTAAAGTGTTTGAGTTTGCTCCTCCTGGACCTGTTTGTTCTACAAAACTTTTTAGTGCTCCCTTTTTTGCACTACATCCAATACAGGAAATGATATAATTGGTGCATTTTTTCCCATGCCCACTTGTCCCACGCTTGACCCTTGCAGCCTACTGCTGGGAATGGCTCATAGACACAATATGATTAGGGCTGGAGGGGGGCTAGCGGGGTAGTTCAAGAACTTTACAGTGTATACATGCAGCTTTGAGGTAGAACTTGTGGGAAAAAAAAATCATTTATTAGGACCGGCTGCTAAAAGCGTCTCTTCTGGAAATCTGTTAAAATGCGACTCTGGTGCGAATCAAGTCGTAGCAGTGTAGTGGAAAGACTAGTAGCCTGAATGAACTGGGTTCTTATATACAGTTTGAATATAACGACTAGATGAGTTCATGATGATCTTATTATCGTCGATGCGTTTGCTTATTATCCGTTCACTTCCTCTTCAGTCTAGCAGCAGTCTCTCTGTCTGTCTGTCTGTCTGTCTGTCTGTCTGTGTGTTACTACCGTAACAGTGTATTAGGAACGGATTATATACAGTATGGGAGAGCCCCAAACCAAACAGCGATGTGTATTGTCGTCCCTAATCCAGTTACATGACATCATGCAGCTTCGGCGCTCTGAGGTCATATGAAACGCCTCGGACTAGAGTTCTCAAGATGAGGCGATGGAAGATATTAGGAGTCTCTGGCACTCGGTGATTGTCAAAGCGAGACATTTATACAGGACTTTTACCTCAGAATGATGTGCTTTATAATGTCTAATCTATGGAAATTTGTTATGTTTCAAATTTCTTTTGGGCTTTTTTTTGTTGGACCTTATGGTGGATTCGAGCTAACAACCTTCCAATCAGGAGTCAAGTGCAACCTGAATTTAATCGGCTGTTGATGTTGGGCATATTGACAGACAGTTACTGGGCATGATGGCTTAGTGTTTAGTACATTTGCCTCACCTCTGTAGGTGGGGGTTTTATTCTTGCCTACACCCAGTGTGCAAGGAGATCTTTTTTACTGTAGAAAGGGTGAATACTTTAAAAACTAAATAAGTTTGCTTGTTTGTTAATTAAAACTAAAATGAAAATCACACCTCCAGGGTCGGGGTTCGATTCCAGCCTCCGCCTTGTGTGTGTGGAGTTTGCATGTTCTCCCCGTGCCTCGGGGGTTTCCTCCGGGTACTCCGGTTTCCTCCCCCGGTCCAAAGACATGCATGGTAGGTTGATTGGCATCTCTGGAAAATTGTCCCATGAGTGTGTGTGTGCCCTGTGATGGGTTGGCACTCCATCCAGGGTGTATCCTGCCTTGATGCCCATTGACACCTGAGATAGGCACAGGCTCCCCGTGACCCGAGGTAGTTCGGATAAGTGGTAGAAGATGAATGAATGAATGAAAATAAAACCCTGTGGTAATAATATTGTAAAAAAAATTCCTCGGAGTGTGAGAACAGGACATAAACTTTATCGTATTTTAGTGTATTGTTCGGCTTTTATGGTCCTATCATTTACTTCCTGGTTGAATTAAAGAAAAAAGGGATCGAAGACAGGATTAGATCGGAGTGGATTATAAAAAAAAGGTTTTATATTAATTTTTATATTTTTTTCAGGAATTTCCAGGAATTTGTCGACCGCTATAACAAGTTATCTGCGCGTTTCATTAGCAGTAGTTGTTGGGTTTTTTATTGCCTTTTTCCAATGTGTACACACCATAATCACGTCCAGTCTCTGAGATCGACCACTCTCTTCTCCCAAACATGGTAGATTTTCTATCTAATTCATATCAAAACAGATTTATGGGAGAAACAAATTTTCTTATCTCGAGTTCAAGAGAAAAACAAGTCATCAGAGAAATACGATAGAAAACTATTAAGCACTTTCTAGACGACCGTAAAAGGAGATTTCCGCAATGCTTTAATAAACACATTCACTTTATATCTCTGAGATTTGATAAAGAGAAGAGAGAACAAGCCTCATTTATCATGATGACTTGTTTTAATGAACTTTTTTATTTTATTCTGTTCTTTCTAGAAATGTATTGAATTTTGAACTTATGACTCTCTCATAAGTGAAAGTAAACTTCATATTTTATAAATAAGTGTTTGAAAAACCTTTCGTTCGTCTTTAGGCTTCGTCTTTAAGTGAAGTCGGAGGTTATAATAGATTTCAATGTAAATCAATAAAAGTGTGTGATAATGAATAAAAAGAAAGAAAGTTGAAAAAGAAGAAGAAGAAGTCTTTTTTCTATGCTTTGTAAAGACTGAGTGATTTGCTTCATTAAATGATGTCATCTCAAAGGTCTTGAATGAAATCCTTCAGTACTGCAGAGCTTGTGATTGTCTTAGAAAGATAAATAAAGTGTTTAAGAAAACTTTTCAGGGGGAAAAGTAAGAAAAAGCAATACATGAAGATGGGATCATGGGATGGGAATCTGAGATGGATGGTGCACGGAGGGATGGATGGAATGATTGATGGATGGATGTACAGACAGAGGAATTGTTGAATATATCAATAAAAAGTTGGATATAATGGATATATTGATTATAGATGGATGGATGGATGGATGGATGGATGGATAGATGGACAGAGGAATTTATGGATATATTGGTGGACAGATGATGGATGGATGGATGGATGGATTAATGGATGGATGGATGGATGGATGGATGGATGGACGAACAAATAGAGGAATGGATAAATATATCGATTGACAGATCATGGATTAATGGATGGATGGACAAACAAAGGAATTGATGGAGATATCAATGGAAAGATGATGGATGGATGGATGGATGGATGGATGGATGGATGGATGGACAAACAGACAGAGGAATTGATTTATATTTTGATGGACAGATGATGGATGGATGGATGGATGGATTAATGGATGGATGGATGGATGGACGAACAAATAGAGGAATGGATAAATATATCGATTGACAGATCATGGATTAATGGATGGATGGACAAACAAAGGAATTGATGGAGATATCAATGGAAAGATGATGGATGGATGGATGGATGGATGGATGGATGGATGGACAAACAGACAGAGGAATTGATTGATATTTTGATGGGCAGATGATGGATGGATGGATGGATGGATGGATGGATGGATGGACGAACAAATAGATAGAGGAATAGATAAATATATCGATTGACAGATCATGGATTAATGGATGGATGGACAAACAAAGGAATTGATGGAGATATCAATGGAAAGATGATGGATTAATGGATGGATGGATGGATGGATGGATGGACAAAGGAATTTATGGATATATCAGTGGACAGATGATGGATGGATGGATGGATGGATGGATGGATGGATGGATGGATGGATGGATGGACAGAGGAATTTATGGATATATCGGTGGACAGATGATGGATGGATGGATGGATGGATGGATGGACGGACGGACGGACAGATGGACAGACAGATAAATTGATGGATATATCAATAGACAGATGATGGATGGATGGAAAGATGGATAGTTCAATTGACCACTGGATTGACAAATAGATGAACATATAAATGAGCAGAGAGTAGATGAATGGATGGACCAATTGATGGATGGATTGATGGATGATGAAAAGATGGATAATTAAGAAATATTTCATTATAAATATTTAAATATAAAGGTTAAAAACAAACACTTTATCACATACCTTCTATTTTATTTCATTTCACTTCACTACACATTCCATCAGGATGATCTCCAAGTAAAGGGTGTGTGTGTGTGTGTGTGTGTGTGTGTGTGTGTGTGTGTGTGTGTGTGTGTGTGTGTGTGTGTGTGAATTTTGATCACTTGTATGTTATAAATGATGAATATGTGGAGCTGATCTAGTAGAATATGTGGAGCTGATCTGTGCCCGTGTCTGTACTCAGTAGTGAACCTGGTGTGATGGTTTAATGCCCACAGCTCAGTTCAGACGTTCTCTGTTGTAAGCTTTGCCCAGTCTGAACTTTTTCCCCATGCATGCAGGCTGCTGAGCATCAGTGGACACGGAACGCTGAGGTGTTAAAATGAACTGACTGTATGCTGGGATAAAGCCCTGTTAGCTGGGGAACAGTAAGAGCTGGATTAGAGCATCTTGGCCTCTCAGCTTGTGGATGTCGACGGCCAAGAACAATGGCAGGTCCGCAGTGGTCTTATTCATGTCTTATCAGCAGAATGCCAGTGAATTGTATGATACCGGTGGAATTCTAGCTCTGCTGCACTGGCCTATAAACACTAATGCCAGGCTCCAAAAGGAGATTTAAAGAGCTGCGGCTGCTTTAAGGAGGATTTGGGAGGAAAATTTGGGTGGGTGGAAATTTTATAAAGAATCAATCAGTCATCATCATAAAAAAAAAAAAAACCCAAGAAACAAGATTTAGAAAGTAGAAATAAAGTGTATAATATATATATATATATGGTATTGAGCAAATGTAAGTTTATATATACTATACGCTTTATGTTTAAGATGATTTGTAAATTAATTAAGTAACTTCTTACTAATCAGCACTTGCATTAGGTCTTTCATCACGACCCCTTTAATAAATAAAAAATTGTATGTGGTAGCAATAATTATATTAATGGATATATAACTTTGTTGCAAAATGAATAAAATAATAAAAAAATAAAGAATGTAATGTGTATAATAATAATAATAATAATAATAATAATAATAATAATAATAAGTGTAATTTTATTTAACATTAATATTATTTATTATTGTTATTATTATCATAAATAATCATTGATATTATTTAATATAATAAATATTATTTATTGTTATTTATTAGAACGGATTTATTATTATTATTAGTAGTATTATTATTATTAATATTATTATGTTTACAAAGTTATTACAGTTAAAAATATGTTTAAAAAACAGTATTAAAAATAAAAACAGTTATATGTTTTAATATGTATAAATATGTATTATGTATTTTTGTATATAATTATTTAAAATTATTATTATTATTATTATTATTATTATTATTATTATTATTATTATTATGATATGCACTACCCACACTTTATGTACATAACTGATCAGTCATATAGTCTGTATTCATATTTAATACTCATAGTGTCTATATTGTATTACATCGTCTGTATTGTCTTGTCTTGTATAGCATTGTGTTATTTATGTCTGTACTTTTGAGAGTCACAAAGAGCTGGAACCAAATTCCTTGTGTGTGTCAACACACTTGGCCAATAAACCTGATTATTATTATTATTATTATTATTATTATTATTATTATTATTATTATTATTATTATTGATATGAAATACTTCATTAATATTTTATTAATTAGGATTGTTACCGCAGCGCCAAGTCAAATACAATTCTAGTAAACGCATACAAAATTAAAATTCTATAAAAAGAGAAAGTGTATGCAAGTCTTATTCTTCTAAGATAATATATACAATAAATATAAACAAAACTAAGATTTAAATAACTATACAGGTAAAGGTATATTGTTGCACAGTGAGAAATGTTGTTGTACAGAGGAATTGTAGAGTCTGATGGACAAGTAGGAAGGATTTATTATTATTTGTCTTTATTTATAATAATAATAATAATAATAATAATAATAATAATAATAATAATAATAATAATAATAATAAGTCTGTAATTTAATTTAACATTAATATTATTTATTATTATTATTATTATTATTATTATTATTATTATTATTATTATTATCAATAATCATTGATATTATTTAATATAATAAATATTATTTATTATTTATTATAATGGATTTATTGTTATTATTATTATTATTGTTAGTATTATTATTATTGTTGTTGTTATTATTATTATTATTATTATTGTTTTACAAAGTTATTAGAGAAAAAAAATATATACTTTTCACAGTACATGAAAACATGGCCATGATGGTGGTTCTGCAACATGTTGGTTCTCATTTAACAGTTAATTATTCCAATTCATCAAGCCGGTCAGCTATTAAGACCAGGAGCCAGTATACGAGGGACACTAAAAACATTCAACTGTGTTCATTGCACCTGTAAAAATACACATCATGTAGTAATGCAGTGATATCAGCCCCTGAAGGTAACAGTCATGGTTTCAAGAAGTTAAATACTGCAAAAGTTACACTCATGACTACAGAGTGAATTAAACAGCTGCTAGATTTGGCTAGAAGTAACCGCTGCTTCTCTTTTCACCGACAACATCTGTGACCATTAAATCAGAGCCTGAATGCTCCTTTAGTGACCTGCAAATCCCCTCAAGCCACCGGTGCCTCTGAAGCACACCTGTGTCGTTTGGAGAAAATGATCGGATCACAGCGATTAGTCTGCAATTAGAGATTAGTTAAACCTGAACTACTACTCGATCACATTACAAGTGTTGCACCAGCAAGTTCACAAGAGCAGGAGGCCTCTTTTTTTTCCACATTGCTCTTTTTTTCCCCACGTGGTGAATGGTTGGAATGCAAAAGGTGCACATTTAATAGCTGTAAGGTTTGTACAAACATCGTTTGCTTGGTTTTTGGCGACTGTGTAAATCCAGGCGCCTGTAAAAACCAAGCTGACGTTACATCGATCACGTCCACATCCTAGTCCCTGGACATGCAGCTGGAATCTACAGATAATCAATTTTCAAGTTATTGCTTGTATTGTTATTCAGTTCCTGTGATTGAAACACAAGAGAAAGAAAATCATGGTTTAGCTTGGCCTACGTTTTTTTTTTTTTTTTACAGCTGTATAAAAACTATTAACGTTTTCAGTCTCTCGGACTGTTACGATTAAAATGGCAACGTAAAGTACAAAGATTAGCATTGTCCAAAATGATTTGTGAGTCTAGTTGAGAGTTGGTGACTTTATACAGCATGTGAGAAAGGAACGTTAAATAAATCAGGCCTGTTGAATTGTGTCACATTTAGGGGGAAACATGCCAGTTTGGCTCCCTCTAGTGTCCACAGGAGAGATATACATTCATCTGAATGTTTCATCAAGGTCCATTATTATTTTGTGTGCATTTGAAGATGTGACACTTTTTTTCTTTTCATTATTGTTATAAATAAAAATAAATAAATAAATAAATAAAACACTGACAAAACACAAACACGGAATCAAACTCTTATTTTATGCAAATAACATATGACATAGCATTTAAAAAACGATAGGAACATAAAAAATAATCATTAAATACATTGAACATCCTAAGGTTTATTTTTTTTATCATTTCCTACAAGCTGTATGTGCACGGTTTACGCCACAAGGGGGCAGCAGAACTCTTTCGACAGAACACAGTTCCTCCTCAAAACACCTAGAATATTTTTTAATTATTTTTCTTTATCAATGACATTTAAGGCAGATTTCCTTCTTAACACTTCGGTAACGGGTCAGAAATCCAGTGTGTCGACACACGGACAATGACATTATTTTAAACGCGTCTGACGTCACAGAGGAAATGATTACGTCACAAGTATGAAATGTAAATGCGGTCTGTGTTTTTATAACCGAAATAAAACAATTAAAGCAGGAGGGTTTCTTAGAAAAATTTAAAAAAAAAAAAACATGCTGTTGAAAGACGTCTAAGAAAGGCGTCCATCACCGATGTGTCTTATTTAGAAAGGCTAAATTAAAGTGCTCTGGTTTGAGTTACAGTCTGCCCACAGTGTAACTGAAGACTTGGGCTAAAATGTAATAAAAACGCACCATAGACTAACATAAGTATTGGATTTTTTTTTTTTTTAATCCCATGAGAGAGATTTCACGCAGCGTTGAAGTAAACATCATTTGTCTTTTCACGCGAACACACCAGGTATCGAACCGATCCTGATTACGGAGACCGGTGTCCTTTAGTCTTGGCTGAACTTAGTTCTAACATTAAATAAGACTTAATAGCGTGCACTTTGTTCGAGGTTACTGTGAGAAGAAGCCATTCGGTTTAATTAATCACAGCCTCTTCAGCAGCGTCCCTACTTTTGTCTCACCATAATTCAGTTTAATACAGAAAACGAGGCCACTATTACCAACCCGTGATGTAACGCATGATGCAACTGCCTGCAAGACTGCAAGCAGATGCTATTAAAAGCAAGGCCGAGAGATATTTGCTGGAAATCGTGCCAGTGGAGAAGAACAGATCTGGTGTTTGCGTACATTAAGGTGAACGGTCGATCTGTTTCTTCCACCGTGGGTGGGAGTTTTTAATCCTGGGCCTTTAGTAGCCGTTTTAGCTTTGACACACGTCTTAAAGGTATGACATCGAATAAGATCGAAGGCATGGTGGAGGTTGTGTGGAGTGATTTTTCACCATGTGAAAGACCTCACGTTACGGATCAAAAGCGACTCCCGCGTACACTCGTCTCTTTAAATTTACTCACATTATGTCAAGATGAAGGAGATTCCTAAGGTTCTCAAGGACAGAACTCATGACAGATGAACTGAAGATCAGAGAGAAGAAGAGAAAAAGCAGCAAGTTACATGACAATCACCTGCATCTCAGATATCTCGAATCCTGCACCTAAAAAAAAAAAAAAAAAAAAAAAAAAAAACAGGTCCTGTATTCATGAAGATTCTTACTGCATAGAGTTTCTCCTAGTGACGAAATTGTAAGAAAATGTGTCCGTTTTCCCTTAAAGTTAAAGAGAAGATCGTAGCAAAGATAAAAGTTCTTCATAAACCTTTCTTAACCCTTAAAAGAGCTCATAAGGTCTGAAAGTGTTAGGAGCAGTGAGGAGGACTTTTAAGAGAATGAAGAGTTTCTTTATCAGAGGAGAAAATGACTGAAAGGTGAAAAGGGAGAAGAAAATGTGACGTAAATAATATGTAATAATGATAGTGAGTTAATAAGATGATACAGATTAGATCGTGTAGGGATTATTTTTGTGACCAATCAGAATAGAGATCACATCTCAGACGTTATCATGTCATTTACAGAGACTCTAATATCTGTGAAACAGAGCTGAAATGACACAGTGACAGAAATGATATAATTTGTCTCTATGACATTTCTGCTCCGTGTCTGAGATGTTAACATTTACATTTATTACATTTATAACATACAGATGTTAGAACATCTCTAATATGATCGGTCACCAGCGTAATCCCTACACCATATAGTCTCAGATATTTTAACATAGAGACAAAGTGAAGGTTTATAATAGACCAGATTTTAAAAACGCTCCTGTTTTTATTAAACCAATCACAGTCTTCTACAGAACGTGTCACCTAGTAACAGGTTAAGCCCCGCCTCCTCTCTAAGATAAAAGTTGTCGTGTTTTCCTTGTTCAGAGTCGCTCTGAGATCGATCCTGAATCACACTGAAGATAAGATTCACAGTTAGAGATTATAATAAATCAGGAGCTCTCTGAGATCATTCTTAGTGTCTTTATGAACACGAGTCGTGGTGTACAAAACACAAACACAGATAGAAGCGTGGTGTTGGGAGCATCATTACTGTACATGGAGCTGAGAACGAATCATTTCATCGGGTGAGAATCTGAATCAGAGGAGAGATGCTTAACTTAATTAAACATAATATAAAGATTCATTTACCTAAAACTTTGCAGCAAGATGCTAAATGTTGGTAGATCAGTATATTATTATGTAGCTTTGTAGAAGCCAACATTCTGTTTTCCTATTTCAGCTTAGACAAAAATGTATAAAATTTAATGCAGCCTAGGGCTTTCAAGCCACATGCACCAAATCCGGATATGTTGTAGACGCTGGTCTGAAGTTTGTTGCTATGACTTTTCTAAGCGATCCGAGTACCGGTACTTCTGGTACCGGGTCTCAAATTGGCCTTTTTTTCCCATAGACTCCCATTATAAACTTTGGAGGTTTATAACTCGGCAGGCTTTCGAACTATCTACACCAAACTCAGCCAGCTCCTTTAGGGTGATACTCTGAACAAAGGTTTAAATTGGTGTACCGACTGGCCTTTCGGTTGTGCCACAGCCCCGCCCCCAAAATATGCAAAATCAAAAAACTTTTTACAACATGGACACGTGACATATCAAAACACTCAGAACAATGTGGGGAACTTCCTCACATGTATTCTGATGGCGTCACGTGAAAATCAAAAATTTTGCTCAACATGGGCATGTGATATATCAAAACACTCAGCACAATGAGGGGAACTGCCTCGCGGGTATTCTGATGACGTCACGTGATGTCACGTGATGTCACGTGAGAATCAAAAATTAGCACAACATGAGCATGTGACATATCAAAACACTCAGCCCAATGAGGGGAACTTCCTCAGGAGTATTCGGATGATGTCACTTGTAAACGCATACAAAATTAAAATTCTATAAAAAGAGAAAGTGTATGCAGGTCTTATTCTTCTAAGATAATATATACAATAAATATAAACAAAACCTTCCTCAGGAGTATTTGGAGTATTTGGATGACGACATATGCTCGTCTCCACTTGACTCCAAATGTTTTGGCACCCTATCTTTCTGTCCACTTGCCTCCAAAAGTAACACTGACCCTTATGTCCACTCGCCTCCAAAAAGCACCGGCCTTTGCGAATACCTGCCTCGTCAAAGCCAACATCAAAGTTTGTCACGACGAACTTTACAAATGTAGTTATATTAGCAATAACATTAAATAATAAAAACAATAATATTCTGTTCACATGTAACGAGAGGTAGCTTGAAAAACCTAATTCTCAACACAAAAACACATTAGAATCACATTTCTAGTGAAAGACTAAAGACGTTTTAGCGATTTGTTTATTAATATAAACGAGAAGAGAAACTAAAGGTCTCGCAGACGTGCCTGACGATCGAGGAACCATAAACAAAAGTATCGACGGTGCAACACGTTTAATACTGTAGTGCACATTTTGGTGGAACTGGTTTGTACACATGTCACTGGGACGTGTCATAAGTATCCCTGTTTTTGTTTTTTTACACTAATCAGTTCCTAATGTGTACTTTAGAAAAGTCTTTAAGGGATTTAATTTTGCTAATGACTTTTGTAAGTTATCAAGTGAGTGAGAAAACAATATTCGTATGTGGTTTTGTTTTGCAATGCAGTAAAGACTTAAAAAAAAAAAAAAAGTTTGCCGCAGGTACGCAGGTCATTTACCCTGCGTATTGTATTTCTAAAGCACAAAGTATAATTTGTGAGAAAACTTTCTAGGCGTGTGAAGCAGTTTCCTGCCATAATTACTCCTAATTTAACAAATAATAGTTATAATTAACACTTTGGAAGTCAAATATATGAGTACATAATAACTAACGTAAGAAACACCAGGTATATTTATGGTTTAATGCAAAAAAAAAAAAATGTTCACACAAATGTTCACACAGCAAGCAACTCGGTTTTGGTTATTCTGCAATTTTCCGAACCCCAAATGCAACGGATGCAAAGTGTAATATGAAAAACGTCACGACTCGTGTTCATAAAGACACTAAGAATGATCTCAGAGAGCTCCTGATTTATTATAATCTCTAAACTGTGAATCTTATCTTCAGTGTGATTCAGAATCGATCTCAGAGCGACTCTGAACAAGGAAAACACGACAACTTTTATCTTAGAGAGGAGGCGGGGCTTAACCTGTTACTAGGTGACACGTTCTGTAGAAGGCTGTGATTGGTTTAATAAAAAAAGGAGGGTTTTTAAAATCTGGTCTATTATAAACCTTCACTTTGTCTCTATGTTAAAATATCTGAGACTATATGGTGTAGGGATTACGCTGGTGACCGATCATATTAGAGATGTTCTAACATCTGTATGTTATAAATGTAATAAATGTAAATGTTAACATCTCAGACACGGAGCAGAAATGTCATAGAGACAAATGATATCATTTCTGTCACTGTGTCATTTCAGCTCTGTTTCACAGATATTAGAGTCTCTGTAAATGACATGATAACGTCTGAGATGTGATCTCTAATCTGATTGGTCACAAAAACAATCCAATCCAATTAACTCACTATCATTATTAAATATTGTATACGTCACATTTTCTTCTCCCTTTTCACCTTTCAGTCATTTTCTCCTCTGATAAAGAAACTCTTCATCCTCTTAAAAGTCCTCCTCACTGCTCCTAACACTTTCTGACCTTATGAGCTCTTTTAAGGGTTAAGATGCTTTATGAAGAACTTTGATCTTTGCTACGATTTATAACTCTATGCGTTAAGAATCTTCACGAATCCGAGGCCAGTCGTGCACGGTGTGAACGATACAGCAACGAAACTCTGTGTGTGTATGAGTAATGTGTGTGAGTCATGTGTGTGCATTTGCTCTACATCATTCTTATTATTCCATCACCGAGACCTCATGATTTAATGCATTGCTCAACTCGAACAGTTTCGCTGTCGGTCTATCGATATATATTAGATTTCAGCTCTTCTCGTCTGATATCATCACCAGCTCGTCACTGCTAATAAGCTACTAATAAGAACTGAAGCTTTTATGAGAATGAAAAGGAAGGACAGTACTGAATACTTATGGGAAGTGTGAAGGTCTGAGTGTGAGGAGGAACAGCGTGAGCAGTTTGACACCAGGATAATCATCTGAAGTCATGAGGCAGTAGGTGCTGTGCATACTGGGTATTAATCTGGATGAGGCTCATGAGGCGCAACTTGCGTGTGGTCTGGATAAAAATCATCGCCATCTTCATATCTCGTGTATTTATTGGTAGCCGGAGAGCCGGAAAATTTTTTTGTTTTTTTTTCTAAATGCATGCATACGACTATGACGTCGTTACAGGTACATGTAAGTGCATCGGTTCTCCAAGATCATTTGGGAAAAAATGTGCATTTTTATTGGAGGCAAATGAGAAAGCATGGTACATTTGTAATAATAATAATAATAATAATAATAATAATAATAATAATAATAATAATTCATTCATTCATTCATCTTCTACTGCTTATCCGAACTACCTCGGGTCACGGGGAGCCTGTGCCTATCTCAGGCGTCATCAGGCATCAAGGCAGGATACACCCTGGACGGAGTGCCAACCCATCTCAGGGCACACACACACTCTCATTCACTCACACAATCACACACTACGGACAATTTTCCAGAGATGCCAATCAACCTACCATGCATATCTTTGGACCGGGGGAGGAAACCGGAGTACCCGGAGGAAACCCCCAAGGCATGTGCAAACTCCACACACACAAGGTGGAGGCGGGAATCGAACCCCCAACCCTGAAGGTGTGAGGCGAACGTGCTAACCACTAAGCCACCGTGCCCCCCTAATAATAATAATAATAGTAATAATAAGTAAAAGAAGAGAGTTTTGTATGTTTGCTGTGTAAAAACCGTGTGTATGTTTTTATGTTCTCCTCATGCTTTAGGAGGTTCCTCAGGGGTTCTCTCTATAAAAGGTTTGATACGATGATGAGACATATTTTAAAACCCTATGTCTATTCTGAACCACTCGTTTTCTACCGCTTATCCGAACTACCTCGGGTCACGGGGAGCCTGTGCCTATCTCAGGCGTCATCGGGCATCAAGGCAGGATACACCCTGGACGGAGTGCCAACCCATCGCAGGGCACACACACACTCTCATTCTATTCTGAACCAGTACAATGAATTCATGAGCTTTAGATAATCGGTCAATTATGTCAATCAATCATAACAGACATCTAGCGATGTGTTGAAACGATATTTTTTCTAATGCGTTTTTTTTTTTTTTTTTTTTGATCGGTGTGACGTTACAGCTGTTTGTTTAGTTTTTTCTTTTTGGTTTGAGAGAAACTCTTCAGTACTCTGATAAAAGTAGAACATGTGCGTATGACTTGACTTCTGTCACTGTTGAGGATTTTATCTGAAAGTAAAAGAATAAAAAAGATGAAATATTCCAGTTTGTCTTGGCTCTCGCTTACCGAAGGCCATCAAGTACGTGCTGAAAATAGACCAGCAATTAGTTCTGCTATGTTGTAAATGTCACTTCCCAGGCTTAATCACTTCTGAGTAAAGAACAGGTGTGACCATAAAGTGCTTATTTACACAACCGGTCATGATGTCTTTTGGTTTCCATGCGGAAAAAAACAATAAATCGATAAATTCGAGTGTAAAATATAAATGAATTATATTTAAAGGCTATTTATGACAGAAACGCAGCACCGACACAAACCCAAATAGAAGTTAGTAGAGCTGGTAAAAGATATATGATCCAGCGTGCTCGGAATGTGTTTAAGTTTGAAGCTATTTATATGTGGTACGTATAGAATACGTGCTCCGTTCACGAGGGACACGATAGAAACTGAGTCGTATTCTTGTTAAGCCCTGAACCACGGAGGAATGTGAGGAGTGGATTAGTGAAATGGCACAATGTTGGGATTCAGCCATCTGCTGGCACGTGGATATGGATGCTTCTTGCTTTTGGAAGATGAAGGCTGGGCTTGTGTGTGTGTGTGTGTGTGTGTGTGTGTGTGTGTGTGTGTGTGTGTGTGTGTGTGTGTGTGTGTCGGGATTCTATCTTTTCAATTCAGTTCAATTCAATTTATTTGTATAGTGATTTTAACAATTCACATTGTCTTGAAGCAGCTTTACAGAAGTATGGGGAAAAAATACAATTAAAATGAAATTAAACAATTACGTAATTAAGCAATTAATCATAGAATTTAAAGTAATTTAATTTAAAACTAGATTTGTAAAGTTCGTCGCGACAAACTTTGATGTTGGCTTTGACAAAGCAAGTATTCGCAAAGGCCGGTGCTTTTGGAGGCGAGTGGACATAAGGATCAGTGTTACGTTTGGAGGCAAATGGACAGAAAGCTAGGGTGCCAAAACATTTGGAGGCAAGTGGAGACAAGCATGTGACATCATCCGAATACCCTTGAGGAAGTTCCCCACATTGTTCTGAGTGTTTTGATATGTCACATGTCCATGTTGTAAAAAGTTTTTTCATTTTGCATATTTTGGGAGCGGGGCTGTGGCTCAACCGGAAGGCCAGCCAGTACACCAATTTAAAAGTTTGTTCAGAGTATCACCCTAAAGGAGCAGGCCGAGTTTGGTGTAGATAGTTCGAAAGCCTGCCGAGTTATAAACCTTCAAAATTTATAATTGGGGTCTATGGGGAAAAAGGCCAATTTGAGACCCGGTACTGGAAGTACCGGTACTCGGATCGCTTAGAAAAGTAATAGCATAAAACGTCAGACCGGCGTCTACAACATATCCGAATTTGGTGCATGTGGCTTGAATGTCCTAGGAGGAGTTACTATTTCTACATTTTTGTCTAAGCTTAAATAGGAAAACAGAATGTTGGCTTCTACAAAGCTACATAATAATTTATCACGAAGGATCAAGCCTGAGGTGACGGTGGTGAGGAAAATCCCTCTGAGATGATATGAGGAAGAAACCATGAGAGGAACCAGACTCAGAAGTGAACCTCATCCTCATTTAGGTGACACTGGACAGGAAATGATGTCAATGTAAATAATGTCCTTTCTACAACAGTTTATAATAGTGCACACGAGAGCTCCTGAGGAACTAATGGGTCATCGTAAGCTCTGAGTTCACCACAGACCCAACACTAACAGACTAATTCCTTCCTACACTTGTAAAACTGTAAGAACTTCACCTCTAACGTTCTGACCGTCCGAATAACAGCACAGAGGAATAGATATGTTCGACTGAGCTCTGGGATGTAAACGGGCGGCTGACCGGCGGTTAATATGTAACACCGGTGGGTCACTTATGGGTACAGCGGCACTTTTCTTTCTAGCTAGAAATGCTAGCATTCTGACGGGGAAACAACTATGTACTTATCCTTCGAGTTAATCATTCAGTTGGCTAAGGATATCGTCGCTGTCGGGCGGAAACCACGTATCTCCAAACTTTGTCAATTTCATATTTTTTCACATATCGATGCTATTGGTCAGTCCCCACGTGGGTCTGTTATTTTTTACAAGTTATTAACCAATCTAAAGTCTTGAAAATAGCTTGAGCGCAAATCTCATAACTCCATTGGACACTTCAACTGTCCACCTCTTCCTCACTCCGTGGAAGAGCTTCACGGCATATTTCTCCTCAAGAAGAGTCGCAACGAATCAACACGTCTTCTGAGGTAAATGTCTTCAAAACACTGGGCTCAAAGAAAAAAAAATCTTGACCCCCGCTAGTTCTGGTGCTCGTCTGAGGACAGGAATTTAGCGCAAGACAATCCACTGCAACGCGGACTAAACCCTGTGCACTGCAGATAAGGTACGGCGTTTTTTTAATTTCCTGAAAAATAACGGTTTTGGAGATACGAGGATTCCGTCCGACAGCGACGATATGATTTTATAAGACAATCTGGATAAAGGAACATCTACGACGGACATCTGAATTTAAACCTGGATAAAGAGACACACTGGTTTTATTTCACGCTGTCCAAACTTGATTTGACCAGATTTCACAACACACCTGTTTTACGCCGCAAACGAATGTCGACCGAATCGATTCGGATTTTTGCAGCTGATACGTTTATTAACGTTTAATTTGCCTGTTGAATTCCGCAATCAGCCCGGTATGACATTTCGTGTGCTGTAAGCTTTCCAATTAAAATGCCACCGAAATGCCTTAGATTCGTGAAGAAAAGGACACAATGGTGGATGAATTCATATAGCTAAAGGTTTAATGCTGGAAACATTTCCATTTAAATTATTTTCTTTTTAGTAGATGATTTTTGTGTGTGTGTGTGTGTGTGTGTGTGTGTGTGTGTGTGTGTTGGGAGCAGCTCCACATGCTATACTCTTATGTATGAATCACAGAAGGTGAGAAGAAATAGGTTGCTTACCGAACACTGCCATCTAAATAAAGCACAGACATCATCTTTAATTTTATACTCGCGTTCTGGCGTCTCAGTGATCCGGACTGGAAGATAACGGAGGGAATAAGTAGGCCGCTGAGTAAAAGACAGGAAAAAAACAACTACCTTTTAGATTCTGATCGTTTCAGTAGACACAAACTTGTTCTATACAGAAAACACATCAACAGTTTTATTAAAAAATTTGGTTTTGGATCGATCTCTCCATCAGTGCTAGAAGTTCTATAGCAGATTGACTACAATTTGTGCAAAACGTAGTAATTTCACAGAGAAGTCAAGTTCTTCTTAGATATCATCATCATCATCATCATCATCATCGACATAGCTGACACGGAGAAGCGTACACTTACAGTAGAAAATTACCACTTGATCATAAAGCATAAATTTTTAATTATTTGTGTGAGTGGGGCACGGTGGCTTAGTGGTTAGCACGTTCGCCTCACACCTCCAGGGTCGGGGTTCGATTCCCACCTCCGCCTTGTGTGTGTGGAGTTTGCATGTTCTCCCCGTGCCTCGGGGGTTTCCTCCGGGTACTCCGGTTTCCTCCCCCGGTCCAAAGACATGCATGGTAGGTTGATTGGCATCTCTGGAAAATTGTCCGTAGTGTGTGAGTGAATGAGAGTGTGTGTGTGCCCTGCGATGGGTTGGCACTCCGTCCATGGTGTATCCTGCCTTGATGCCCAATGATGCCCAATGACAGGCTCCCCGTGACCCGAGGTAGTTTTGATAAGCGGTAGAAGATTTGTGTGATGTAAGAAGCTAGACCCAGTGACCAGGATGTAAAAGGTGGTTTGCAAGCACTAAAGGAAAATTTTTAAATTCTGTACACTGAAAGTCCATTTTCCAGGTGGGATGGAAATCAACTTAGGAGACGTTTTTAATCCGTATAAACAAGTGAATTACTTTATGGCCGCAAGTCTGATCTAAAATCTCTCAGGACTCTTGGATTTCGGTGTGAGACGTGTCTTTTTCCCTCTGTTGATAACCTCATACAGCTTTAAATCTTACCTGCTTATGAACAAACACTTGGTGCGTCTCAGAGAGCAGAAACGGGTTTGATATCACTGCTTACAGTGTGGAACTCATTCATTCATTCATTCATTCATTCATTTTCTACCGCTTATCCGAACTACCTCGGGTCACGGGGCAGTGTGTGGAACTGATCCATAAAATTATTGCACCAGAAATATTTATGAAAGACTACAAAAATCACTGCGTGTCTACTTTCATACAAGTCTCGCTACGAAGTCTGGCATGATAACGAGATCGACATGGACACAACAAAACAGACACAAATTCTATATTTGGTCTCCGGTGAAAAATAATTAAATCTTCCACGAGCCATAGATTTAATTCAAAGATATGAGTGATATGCATTCAAATCTAATACTTTAATGACACATACGACTTTGTTAAAAACTATAAATTGGTAAGTTTGTTACGAAAACAGAAATTAATCTGACCAGTTGGTTCCTCGGTGAAAGTGACGTGACGTACGGCTAAGTACGGTGACCCATACTCAGAAATCGTTCTCTGCATTTAACCCATCCAAACTGCACACACACAGCAGTGAACACACACACACACCCTGTGAACACACACCCGGAGCAGTGGGCAGCCATTTATGCTGCAGCGCCCGGGGAGCAGTTGGGGGAGTTCGGTGCCTTGCTCAAGGGTTAGTCGTGGTATTGCCGGCCCGAGACTTGAACCCACAACCTTAGGGTTAGGAGTCAAACTCTTTAACCATTAGGCCACGACTTCCCCAGGATTCCACAATTCCACTGGACTACAAACCTTTGTATAAAGAACATTATTTACATTGAAATTATTTCCTGTCCAGTGTCACCTAAATGAGGATGAAGTTCACTTCTGAGTCTGGTTCCTCTCAAGGTTTCTTCCTCATATCATCTCAGGAGGGTTTTTCCTCACCACCGTCACCTCAGGCTTGATCATTAACGGTAGGTGTTAAGTGTCAGTTGTTAAAAGCGCTATACAAATAAACTGAATTGAACTGAATTGAATTGAATTGAATTGAGGGGCACGGTGGCTTAGCGGTTAGCACGTTCGCCTCATACCTCCAGGGTTGGGGGTACGATTCCCGCCTCCGCCTTGTGTGTGTGGAGTTTACATGTTCTCCCCGTGCGTCGGGGGTTTCCTCTGGGTACTCTGGTTTCCTCCCCCGGTCCAAAGACATGCATGGTAGGTTGATTGGCATCTCTGGAAAATTGTCCGGAGTGTGTGAGTGAATGAGAGTATGTGTGTACTGCGATGGGTTGGCACGCCGTCCAGGGTGTATCCTGCCTTGATGCCCGATGACGCCTGAGATAGGCACAGGCTCCCCGTGACCCGAGGTAGTTCGGATAAGCGGTAGAAAATGAATGAATGAATGTACCAAATATGGTTGAGTTTAAAATAGCATGTTCCTTGAAATACTCTAACTTCAACCGGTCCTAGTTTTTAATACGAGTAAATGAGTTCTTAAGAATAGGCACTGATGAGATTTTTGACTTGTCTCAAAGCTAACCGGTGTAACGAGATTAGACGTCACTGTCAAAAGTTCAACTGTCAGAGTTGGATGTTTTTAAAGTACAAGTTCGACACCGTACAATTATTTGCATGTTGTCTTCAATACAGATACAGATACAAGTCGGAGTCGTCGTTATGCAGGGAATCATGTGATCTCTGTGACTTTGAAATATGACACGGGTGGTGTTGAGTATTTCAGACACAACTAATCTAGAGGGAGTTTTTATATACAACCTATTTAGACAGCAAAAAAATGAAAAATGAGTTTTTTCCCCTTAGAAATTGTTGATTTTCAGGCAGCGCATTCTCTAGAGGTTGAATAGTAGTGAATAATAAGAAGTTTTGTAGATAGTGAGTGAAAAATAACATCCATGGAAGTTTCCTCACTGTCATAAACGTGAGTTATATAACCAGAATTTCCTGCACCGAACACCTGAAGGTCCTGCCTTTATTCCTTAGGAATGTGTGTGTAAAAATGTTCCCTTTCTATAAATGTACTTATTATAGTAAATTAGCCTAGTAGGAATGTTTGGGTTCCTCGATTTTTATTCCTCGAACTATACAAATAAATGTAACTGAAGAAATGTTTCAGTCTTGATGCTGATTTATATGATGTACAGATCTAATGGCTTGTGAATGTGCTGTCACAAGTCGACCCCACACAAACAAATACAGTGTTTAACCCAGCCAGAGGTTCACAAGCAGCTCCGAATTAGACCAGAGCTTAAGGTCACATGCTGACCTTTAAACAAGACAACATTATTGGACTGCGAAAGGTCCTGCGAAGTGTCCATTTATTCAATTAGCGGAAATGTCAACGTGCCAGAGAGCATGAAGATGAGCTGGATGTGTTTGGGCTTGATAGTGACTTGAACAGATCATCCCATCCTACCTGGTCCTTATTCTACTCCTACGTCTTGTACTCTTTCCGTGACAGTGTCCTGATAAACCTGAACTAATCAGAAGCCTCAAAACCTTGTGTACATGTGTATAAAGTGTATAAAAGCGAATAAAGTACAAACAGTCATGTGATGGAATTACACCACGATCAATGCTTTTGTCTTTTACATTTAAGATTAATGTCAAGTGCAACAAGAGAACATTGTTCAGATGAGTATGTCGCTATATGGACATCCTGGAGATACGTGGGATTGCTGTGAGACCATTATTATTATTATTATTATTCATTCACTCATTCATTTCCTACCGCTTATCCGAACTACCTCGGGTCACGGGGAGCCTGTGCATCTCAGGCGTCATTGGGCATCAAGGCAGGATACACACACACACACACTCTCATTCACTCACGCAATCACACACTAGATACAATTTTCCAGAGATGCCAATCAACCTACCATGCATGTCTTTGGACCGGGGGAGGAAACCGGAGTACCCGGAGGAAACCCCCGAGGCACGGGGAGAACATGCAAACTCCACACACACAAGGCGGAGGCGGGAATCGAACCCCGACCCTGGAGGTGTGAGGCGAACGTGCTAAACACTAAACCACCGTGCCCCCCCTATTATAAATATACAGTTTGACAAATGTTGTATTGATGCAAAAGATCACATGGAGTTCATGTCTCCTCTACAGTATCGCAGAGTCTGACTGGAGCTGGTAGATCTCTAGTTGCCTCAGGATTCTCAGAGTCGGCCTCATCTCAGCGGAGGTCCAGAATCTTCATCGCACGGAAGACGATCGGAGCTGGTACAGTTTCTGGATGCCTCGGGATGGGTAGAAAGAGAGAAGCAGTGGAGAGGTATTAACGTAGCTGCTGTTCATAATATTAGCAAGTCTGATGTAATAGTGCACAATATTATGGGATGTATTATGTGTACGTCTGACTAAAGAGATGAGTTTTTAATCTACATTTAAACTGGGAACGTGTGTCTGATCCCCGAACACTATGAGGAAGACTGATCAGGAAGATTCCACTTGAAATGTAATGGTCTTGGATTATTTTTTATGGAGAGCATGTACAAGAAAGAGAAAGGGATAGGAGTTAGTGTTAATGCTAGACAAGTGTTAAGGGTTAGGGTTAAGGGTTAGGGTTAGGTTTAAGTGTTAGGGTTAGGGAACTACACATTCGAATGTCTTTAGTTCCATTTGACCAATAAAAGTAATAAATCGCACAAAAACACAAAAGGTAAATATGAAACTAATTCCTGTTTGTGTTACTGACACAAGTTAAGGGACATGAGTTTCTCTTCTCTGGATATGAGGGATGAAAAATCCTGAGATTTTGAACATCTGCAGTCACTCACTCTCACACTCATCTTCTACCGCTTATCCGAACTACCTCGGGTCACGGGGAGCCTGTGCCTATCTCAGGCGTCATCGGGCATCAAGGCAGGATACACCCTGGATGGAGTGCCAACCCATCGCAGGGCACACACTCTCATTCACTCACACAATCACACAGTACGGACAATTTTCCAGAGATGCCAATCAACCTACCATGCATGTCTTTGGACCGGGGGAGGAAACCGGAGTACCCGGAGGAAACCCCCGAGGCACGGGGAGAACATGCAAACTCCACACACACAAGGAGGAGGCGGGAATCGAACCCCCAACCCTGGAGGTGTGAGGCGAACGTGCTAACCACTAAGCCACCGTGCCCCCCATCTGCAGACATGGTAAGAAAAATGAAGGAGGAATCTTTTAACCCTAATTACATGATTATTTTATTACATTTCTTTTCTTTGTTAGAGGTGTGAATTTGGAGTGTGTATGTTTGTGTCTGCACATGTATATGTATATATATATATATATATATGAACACTTTAGACACGTATTAGACATTTCTCCAGCTTGTGGTAACAAGAAGCAGCTTTCCCAAGAGTGCATAACAACAACAGACACTAAAACACCTTCTGCATTTACAACCTGCAGCAAGAACATTTCGAACACACACACACACACACACACACACACACACACATCGCAAGGTGCTCATCATATGCTGTAAAGACAGACATGAACATCAGATATGTTGTTTATTTTTTCACTACTCAAGCTGATTATTCTAGTTGATCTGCTGTAAAATGAATGCAAAAACACACACACACACACGCACACACAGTTCCTGAATTTCAAAAGAATGTGATTAATTTTTGTGAAAACATCAAAAGAATTCACATTTCAATTGTGTGTTTTCATTTTTTTTCCCTTTATGCTTCGAACATCACAAGATAGAGAGAGAAAAGTAGAGTAACAGCTACACACAATAGTCTTACAAACCTTGTGTTGATTGTGTTGATTCATTGCCAGAAACTGATGAGACCTTCATAGTTAGAAATGGCCCAGCAGATGTACTGTAAGATTTAAATATCAAACAGATTTGTCCTTAAAATTGTTGTAAAGGATTTAAAGAGCATATATGAACTGTAAAGATGCGGATAATATTCCACACTGTTGTTTCCAAGGTGAATAATTAATAAGATAGAGAATAATATGAGGAAAATTTCTTTCTGTACAACAGCATGTCTATTTTTTACCTTATCTTGTTTACAGAGATGATCTCCATAGCCTTGGGAACATACAGAGGGCATCTTACTCAGTCTTGCATGATGTAGTCACGAGCTTGATGAATTATGCATGAGCGGCCTTCATTTTCAGCTCCACTCCGGCAGATTCGAGTCCAGGTGACTTCCATAAACAATCACAAGTACAATAAATCAGGACTAAATTCCCTAGCGCACGCAGGCAGCATCGACGTGGTCGGATCGCAAATCGATCTCATTCACTTTCTACGAATAAGTGGGTGCAAAGTGGCAAATATAAAACATTCATGCTGGAGGCTAAAATCTGGGGCCTCTGTGCTCATAATCCAGCAAATATGTTTCACTGCCGAAAACCTCTTGATCTTCAGACTTCAAATAGAGCCAAGGCTGAGCCACACACTATTTTTGTTGTTTTTGATGTTGGAGAGTAAAACCGCCTTGAGGCCAACTTTCAAAAGAAATGCTTCACCACTTCAAATGACAACCTATTGACGGATATTTGAGGATCTTTGATATTTTTATCAGACGTGAACGATGTACCTGTAATCCTCGATGACAGTTTATAATTGGGGAATACATGTTGATTAAATACAGTTAGGGGAAGTAAAGGATCGGATGCTTTGGTTTTTTTTAATATAGTAGAACGGGGCATAGAAGCCTTTATTATCACCACATATACATTACAGCACAGTAGAATTCTTTTCTTCACATACCCCAACTGAGGAGGTTGGGGTCAGAGTGCAGGGGCAGCTATGATACAGCACCCCTGGAGCAGGGAGGGTTGAGGGCCTTGCTCAAGGGCCCAGCAGTGGCAGCTTGGCTGTGCTGGGCCTTGAACCCTGATCCCCTTGAACCCCGTCGCTCGGCCCTTCAGCTCGGCGGTGGATGTCGCTCGGCCCTTCAGCTCGGCTATGGAGCTACGCCTCTCTGGCTACGCCGCCGTGTGCCTTGCTCCCCCCACCTGCCTCGCCGTGTGCCTTGCTCCCCCCACCTGCCTCGCCGTGTGCCTTGCTCCCCCCACCTGCCTTGCCATGTGCCTGGCTCCCCCCACCTGCCTCGCCGTGTGCCTTGCTCCCCCATCTGGACTGTCAGGACGGATTGGCGCGTCGGGAGCCTTTGAGGGGGGTACTGTCAGGACTTAGCCCGGACTTTGGCCACGTGCATTTGTTATGATCACGTGTCTGCCCCGCCTTTGTCTGCTCCTCCCGTTTCCACACACCTGTTTCCTGTTGTAGTTACCTGTGTCTATTTAACCGTGCCGCGTTGCCTTGTGCAGCGCGGAATCTAATGAGTTGTACTGAGTTGTACTGTTGTCCACTGTTGTCTTTGTCTGTGTCCTGTTTAGTGTCCTTTTAGTTAATAAATCCCTGTTCTGTTTTGCTATCCTGCATTTGGGTCTCGTTTTATCCCACGTTCACAACAGAAGGAGAGATATAGTATTTAAAGGAAAGAGGAAGGAGAGAGATATAGTATTTAAAGGAAACATGAAAGAGAGATATAGTATTTAATGGAAGGAGACCTCTGCTGGTGTGGAGGTGTCATGTTTGAAAGACTGCCACTGGGACAGACATTACATATAAATGTGTGTTTTAGCCGTGAAACTCTTTCCCCCTCACCCTCCTCACCCTCTTCACCCTCCTCCTCTCCAACACCACCTGTTTTTCTTGCAGCTGCAGCAGCATGTTTCCTTAATCTCTACATTTGAGCAGGATCAACAAGACGAGTCTTCATACTCACCAAGAAGCAGCAGCAGCAGCAGCGTAGTGGATCTAATCTGCCAAGACCAAACCTCCCTACATTCCATTACCAATAACGATCGTTAAATTCACTCCAAATTCACTTCATTCCAAAAATGGCAGACACGTCTTTTGTTAATAAATAAAAAATTGACAAGAAAGGAAATTCCACCCTGAATTACCACGGATGACAATTTTCCTATATGCATTCAAACCGGAGCGCTTTATTTCTTATTCACTTTCACCTCCAACACAATCAGAAGCACAGACATAAGAAGGTGAAGAGTTCTTTATCCCCTCTGATCCTGTCGTCAGATATGCGTTTAAACCGAAAAATACTCAGCGATCTTCAACAAATATTTAGCAATCCATCAACACTACGATTATAATCCTACAGTAATAATACAGTAGGTTGTTTTAACTGTTCGTTAAAAAATGCAGAGTATTTATTTGTGCTTTTCAAGAATACCGACAAGAAAAGACAGTATTAACTTTTCCCGTGTGAAAACTTACTTATAGGAACAGAAATATCACAGAGATTGACCTACAGCGGTGTGTTTTGATGCGGAAAGGTCACCTCGCCCTTCACCCTGACCCAGCGCATTGTAAATCTAAATCCTGCATCCGAGAAAATCATCTATTATCCTTGCTTTCTGAGGCCCAGACGTTCTATTCAGAAGAAAGTCGGAACAAGCACTTTATTTCAGAAACCGTTCAGTCGGTCTCTCGAGGCAATAAAAGGGCAAAGAAATGAAATGTAAAGTGGTTATGCATGCATGAGAAAAATGACTAATAATTGCTTTGAGGAACCAAAACAATGATATTTTAAAAGTTTGATTCGATGCAAGGGGGCACGGTGGCTTAGTGGTTAGCACGTTCGCCTCACACCTCCAGGGTTGGGGGTGCGATTCCCGCCTCCGCCTTGTGTGTGTGGAGTTTGCATGTTCTCCCCGTGCCTCGGGGGTTTCCTCCGGGTACTCTGGTTTCCTCCCCCGGTCCAAAGACATGCATGGTAGGTTGATTGGCATCTCTGGAAAATTGTGTGAGTGTGTGAGTGAATGAAAGAGTGTGTGTGTGTGTGCCCTGCGATGGGTTGGCACTCCGTCCAGGGTGTATCCTGCCTTGATGCCCGATGACGCCTGAGATAGGAACAGGCTCCCTGTGACCCGAGGTAGTTCGGATAAGCGGTAGAAAATGAATGAATGATTCGATGCAGCATTTCCCACCTTCACCTTGTTTCTTTAGGTTTAATTTTAGTCTAGATTATACAGAGTATATGTGTGAACAGGGCAGGATCACTGAAAATGGACAGATAAAATAAAGATTAGCCTCAGATTCAGGTTCTTGGCAGATAGGAGAGGAACCCGATGTGATCCGACGTGCTACTGTAGCTTACTGATCCATTTCAAAGTTCGATATTTTGTGCATGTTGAGATGCTTTTCTGCTCATCACGCTTGTAAAGAGTGATTAGTCCGACCATTTTTCTCTGACCTCTCTTATCAACAAGGTTCTGCAATTCCACCTCAAAGGTTTTTGGATTTTCGGACCATTCCATGTAACCTCGAGATATTCGAAAATGCTCAAACCAGACCCTCTGGCACCAACAATCATGTCATGGTTAAAGTCACAAAGATCTGTGCCCGTTTTCACGAAAAGAGTTTCACCTAGTCACAAAATTCTAAGTAATGTGAGCCCTTTTTCCCCTTAAAATTAAAGAGAAGATCCTGGTGAAGATCAAAGTTATTCATAAAGCATCTTAACCCTTAAAAAAGTTTCTTTATCTATCAGAGGAGAAAATGACTGAAAGGTGAAAAGGGAGAAGAAATGTGTCGTATACAATATGTAATAACGATAGTGAGTTAATAAGATGATGCAGATTAGATCGTGTAGGGATTATTTTTGTGACCAATCAGATTAGAGATCATCATGTCATTTAGAGAGACTCTAATATCTGTGAAACAGAGCTGAAATGACACAGTGACAGAAATGATATCATTTGTCTCTATGACATTTCTGCTCCATGTCTGAGATGTTAACATTTACATTTATTACATTTATAACATACAGATGTTAGAACATCTCTAATATGATCGGTCACCAGCGTAATCCCTACACCATATAGTCTCAGATATTTTAACATAGAGACAAAGTGAAGGTTTATAATAGACCAGATTTTAAAAACGCTCCTTTTTTATTAAACCAATCACAGCCTTCTACAGAACGTGTCACCTAGTAACAGGTTAAGCTCCGCCTCCTCTCTAAGATAAAAGTTGTGTTTTCCTTGTTCAGAGTCGCTCTGAGATCGATCCTGAATCACACTGAAGATAAGATTCACAGTTAGAAATGTTTAAGCTAAATCAGGAGTCTTAATGAATAGGGGTCCAGAAATTTTGTCCATTCTCTTGACTCGTCTCTGCATCGTATTGCACCGCTGCCATGTGAATGGCTGACTAGATACCTGTATGAATGCGAAATATGTTCCTGTCTGCACGATTTTGACCCAACTTTGTTCTAAACACGATGAACTCCAGTAGTTATCATGATGTCAGTATTTCTTACTTGAACAAACTTAGACTCCAGACTTCAGACTGTATGTCCATGCGTCTTTTATCAACACGGTTTATAATATATCTGCTGAGACATACGTCTGCCTCGTGACACCCACTCAAGTTTAGATTTTCTCTCAAGGTAAACTGAAATATTTTTTTCTCTCTCAAAGTAATACATTTATTTATTTTTTTCTTAAAGAATGTAGTTATGCCATTTAATTCTTTGAGTAAATGTGAAAGATTTATAAATTCAAATGCAAATGAAAAAATGTACACATTTACATACTTTTATAGCAGTACAGTGGATCTAAAAAATAATAATAATAATAATGAACCCCCCCTGTTAGAATAGCAGATTTTTGTGAGGTCAGAACTTTGCCCGTCTTTAATGTGATATAGCAAACAGCAAAATTCAAGTGAAAAACAAATAAACAGAAGGAAAAAATGAAAAAGTAAAAATTAACAATAACCTTTTGAGCACACTCGAATCGAATACTCTGTTAAAGCTCCTTCTGGTTGTAATGCAGCACTCAGTCTTTTTCAGTAAGAGTCTACCTACGTACTGTAGCAGGTCGTGATTCAGCAGTTCTTTTCCAACCTTTCTTCCAAAAAATGCCCCAGATTTATCAGATTGCTTATGGATCTCCTGTGAAAAGCTTTCCTTGAGTCATTTCTTTGTTGACACGGATTTGTACTTTGAATTTTTTCTTCATCTTTAGCTGTCTAATAGAGACCTGCCATGTCCAAAACAGACTGAGTTCTCCATCATTTCTCACTCACTCACTCATCTACCGCTTATCTGAACTACCTCGGGTCACGGGGAGCCTGTGAGTATCTCAGGTGTCATCGGGCATCAAGGCAGGATACACCCTGGACGGAGTGCCAACCCATCACAGGGCACACACACACACTCTCATTCACTCACGCAATCACACAATACGGACAATTTTCCAGAGATGCCAATCAACCTACCATGCATGTCTTTGGACCGGCGGAGGAAACCGGAGCACCCGGAGGAAACCCCCGAGGCATGGGGAGAACATGCAAACTCCACACACACAAGGCGAAGGCGGGAATCGAACCCCCAACCCTGGAGGTGTGAGGCGAACGTGCTAACCACTAAGCCACTGTGCCCCCTTCTCCATCATTTCCTTTCTCTTAACTATTACCTCAGTCCCAGCTGAAGAGAAGCAGCCTCATGCTGCCACCACCGTGCTTCACTGTAGGTATTGTGCTCTCAACACGTTGTGGGCAATAACCTCTCGGTTAGACAAATTATGACGAAATATGCTAAAAATGTTCTACCTCGATCTCGTCGACACATTTTACGACACATGTACAGGTGATTTAGGCTTTTATGCTTGGAGGTTTGGTGGAAATTGTCATGAGAAAGGACTTCTTCTCGTCTAGCCGCTCTGCCCCAGTTAAATGGGGTTCATGTCTTCAGGGGTGGTAAAGGAGACACCTCATTTTATACGAGCCTTTGCTTACTTTAGCATAATGAAACATTTTTTCTGAGCTAGGGCCAGGGGCAATCGTGCTCGGACAATCATTCCACGCTACACTTTTCCTGTATTCAGACGCACTGATACAGTAGCTATAGAGCTCATTACTCTGTGTTTCGGTACATTAATATAACTCGATGCTTAACTGCAGCTATTCGATTTATATTGATATGAAAAAATAAATAAAAAGGTAATGAGTCCCATGTAATAAGTATTGAATCCATGTTTTTAATGTATTTAAGACTTTTCCCACTGGTCTGGAATATACATGGCGACTATGTAAGTAACAGGACAGTGAGGTTTTGCATCTGTGCTTAGATTTGAAAGAAAACACCGGTGTGGTTCCCAGCATTGATAGCACACACATATTTTGACTAAGAAATGGCTTTAGTAATTAGCTAATTACTTGAATCAGCTGTGTTTGAACAGTAAAAGGTTCAAGTGTTAATAACTGTTAATTACCCTGTGACTAAATCCACAGCAGGAACATTCAGAGCCTTACATCCAGATCCAGTCATGGTATTGCTATGAAGTAAAGCAGTGTTTGAATATAAAACAACAGACTTAATCTTGCCTAAATGCACAGATATGGTTAAGAATGGTTCTAGCACATGCTTCATATGTGGAACGCCAAAAGGGTTCTTTATATAGGATTATTTTTGATGGGTTTCTTGAACAGAACCCAATGGAGATCTTCGAATCAAAGTCAGAGGATTACTTTATAGAATTGTTTAGGGGTTCTTTTATTATTATTATTATTATTATTATTATCATTATTATTATTATTGAGCAAATTTGGAAAAGTAAATTGTTGATTTCAACAAAAACAACATTGAAAATTGTCTACAGTGTTGATAACAGCGAAACTCCTCCGTCTTATTGTAGTGTTTTTATCGTTTCGCTTTAAACTATTTCACAATGTAATAAACTAATGTAGTAAATATTTCACTCACAAACAGGTCAAAACATCTCGCAGCGTAATCTCACGGATTAAGATACAATAACAATTTATCTTCACGGCTAAAGATACAATAAAAAATAAAAAATGCCACAGATTTCACCTTGTGCATACTTTGATTTATAAAATTGTTTTAATAAATTAAATAATATACATAATACCTTTACTGGGGAAAAGACTTCCCAAGGTTAATAAAATTAATTATTAAAAATTAATTAATTAATAAATCATGAAGAGACAGGTTCTTCTGAACAAACACTGTTCGTGTCAAAACAGGGCCTTATTTTAGAGCTTGAGACATTGTTAGAGTGTGTGTGTGTGTGTGGGTGGGTGTGTGTGTGTGTGGGTGGGTGTGTGTGTGTGTTTTCTTTGCACTCCTCAAAGTGGAATTAAATTTATAAAAGTGTCATTAGCATCTATCTAAAGAGCTTGGATTGTGATGTTTGCCCTCGGCAATTGGAGTTTACTTTACTTTAGGATCTTAAAAGGACATAAAAGAGGAACAAGGTTAGAAATCCCAAACAAATACTAACTCTACATTTCAGGGCAACTGTCTCACTTTTGTCCTTTATGGACTCATTTATGGAAACGCTCGCCAAACTAGAATAGTGTGCAAACTTCCCAAGTGGCACAACAGAAAATCATCTCTGGAGAGCTCATGTTAAATTCCTGACAATGCCACTGTCATCCACGCAAATTTGGCCGTGTTTCTCATTTCTATGAGGAAGCACAAGTTAGCCTTCACAATTCCATTTAATCCATTTGTTCTTATTCAGAGCGAGTTACAGAAATGCTTTAACGTTCTATCAATGAATACATCCATACTGGTTCACTAGGTCACAGATTGAGAACATCTTCAGTCTAAAACTCTGTTGAGAAGTAATACAAGTAATAGTAAGTGTTTGTAGGGGGCACGGTGGCTTAGTGGTTAGCACGTTCACCTCACACCTCCAGGGATGGGGGTTCGATTCCTGCCTCCATCTTGTGTGTCTGGAGTTTGCATGTTCTCCCCGTGCCTCGGGGGTTTCCTCCGGGTACTCCGGTTTCCTCCCCCGGTCCAAAGACATGCATGGTAGGTTGATTGGCATCTCTGGAAAATTGTCCGTAGTGTGTGATTGAGTGAATGAGAGTGTGTGTGTGCCCTGCGATGGGTTGGCACTCCGTCCAGGGTGTATCCTGCCTTGATGCCCCCCGTGGCTCCCCGTGACCCGAGGTAGTTCGGATAAGCGGTAGAAGATGAATGAGTGAGAGAGTGAGTGAGTAAGTGTTTGTGCTAGTTTAAGTATATCAGTAAGAGGTAGGATATCACTGTCGTATATAATACAGGAGCGCTGACAGGTGAAAAGGTGGTAAAAGTACCCAAATGTTTTACTCCTTCTCATACAAATTCTTCAATCAAGCTGAAATAGGAACGTATAAATTTAGAACTGCTTAAACCGTGAAGATAATGTACAAAAACCCACACTGTACAAATCACACACTGATTTTAGTTACTGAAGGGAAATTAGTGCCTAGGAAAATATTACCTAATGCTTACTAACAAAAGCTTTATTTCTAATTTCTCAGATGTTAGCTAGCATGAGCTAGCTGGTACAAACAAACTCCATAGTTAGCTAAAGTGTCATAATACAACTTTGATAATTATAGAATGTAAAATTAATTCTATTTTTAAACTAATATGCATAATTGTAATGAATGCTCCGCCCACTCATTGGTTGCCATGGACACTAATTGCACTCTATCTCCCCCCAGGTGTGTTGTGTTAGTCACTGATTGTCTCTGCTTGGTGATTGGTTCCTGTTTGCTATATCTACCCTGTTTGTTCACTTCCCTGGGGTTGGCCGTTGTTGTATGTTGGTGTCGATGTTCCTGTTTCCTGTGCGCTCAGTGTTCTGCCCTGTTTTGCCTGCCCGTTTGTTTGCTTGTTTCTGTCTATTAAAAGTCTAAACTGCACTTGGATCCTCACTCGCCTTTGTCTTGTCGTGACAATAATACACACTAATGTAAGCAAGAGATTCATGAAGCTATATCATACTTGTACTATAAACTGTGCTTTTATTTATTTACCTGCACTAAAGTCTGCCTGTTGGTGATACATAGTGTGATTACATATGTTACGTATTTTAATTACACAGCTTCTGTAACCCATTTTTATGAGACAAAATTTCAGACATTTATAAACCTTAGTATAGTCCAGCAACCGCGTCATGTTGTCTGATTCAGCCGAAGAGCGATTTACAGAAAGTGAGAACCGAGACTGTACAGGGTTAAAAAATCTCAGATCTGTTTAGTGTTTCTTTTTTAGCTATGAATCAATGATGAGTTCATTCATCTTTAATATAGCAATTAAAAACGTATATATTAATATGGAGACCTCTTCATAAATCACCAATTATGAACTAATGAATGTATTAATGTATAACATCAAATTTGATAAATAACAAGGCCTTAATTAACTCCTATAAATGTGTTCTGTATATATAATTAAATTCTCACCTGTGTAGAAAGTGAAGATTTTTTCAAATGGAGTAAACAAATGTTAAACCTAATGGATAAAAAAAAAATCTCTAACTAAAGATACTTAAGTACAACGACAAAGTAATTGTACTTGTACTTTAATAAAATAACACAAAGTACCTCACCTAAACAACTAAGAAAATTTAATAATTGGAAAACCAGATGGAAAAACTGATCCTGGAAATTAAGCTTTAGCTGAGCTGATATTAGCGAAGGTTTTTTGCATAAATGCTTTGAATTATATTTGAATGTAGCTTTATATTTAGCTTGTCTGTCTGGCCACAGTAATTGCGTTGCTCTACTTTGATTGTTTAAGGCAGGGTTATGATGCTCTGTGGTCTTATAAAGCTGCTATTGCTGTGTGGCTACGCAGGATATTAGACCGAATATCATTCTGCTACACCATTGCGTTTTTTAAACATAGCCACCGGTACACAATACGTCTGAACCTTTGTTGGTCACAAGGGGGTTCTTGCTGTATCTGTGGCCTAAATTCTTTATAAAAGCCTGAGGAACTAGCACAAGCCCTATAGCCTCAGCTAAAAAAAAATTATAAAACTGATTAAAAGCCCCCTGAGGCTGCACAGCCTTTTAAACATTATATCTACCAAAGCAAAGTTGCTTGCAGAGTCGGTCAAGCTGCTGTCACAGCGAGAAATTTAACTGGCATCAAGCATAACAATATTTTCTGATGGTTAAGAGCTGTTAAGTGAGAATGTGCTGTGAAGCACACTTTCAAATCAACCATAAAGTCTGCAATATTGATTGCCCACAATTAGTGCTCAAATGCTATTCATTTTATATTTTATACATCAAAACGTGGTGTTAAATATGAAAATTTCATCGTTAAATGCAAAGAAACGAACCACGTGTCCTCTTTGGTTTATTGTAACCGTAGCTGTATTTTTTAGTATAATTAAATCATAACGCTTCAACTGGAGGTTTTTTAATGTAGTAATATTTAACTCACTCACTCACTCATCTTCTACTGCTTATCCGAACTACCTCGGGTCAGGCGTCATTTTGCATCAAGGCAGGATACACCCTGGACGGAGTGCCAACCCATCACAGGGCGCACACACACACACTCTCATTCACTCACACACTACGGACAATTTTCCAGAGATGCCAATCAACCTACCATGCATGTATTTGGACCGGGGGAGGAAACCGGAGTACCCGGAGGAAACCCCCGAGGCACGGGGAGAACATGCAAACTCCACACACACAAGGAGGAGGCGGGAATCGAACCCCCAACCCTGGAGGTGTGAGGCGAACGTGCTAACCACTAAGCCACCATGCCCCCCGTAATATTTAACTTATTAATAAAAGTTCAAATGTAACATTTAACACAGTAACTAATGAACTGTACGCCAATTAAAAGGCAGCGTGGTTTAAATTACGTTATGAAATATCAAGACAAAAATAAAGCAGCCGTCTGTCAAAATTCTACACTTCAAGAGCCAAAGGTTTACTCTTCAGCTGAGACGGTGAAGACACATGAGCATCCCTGGCCCTGATCATCAGATATCTTCAAATTGAAAAGCTTTGTTTTGGAGATTTCAGCATTTCACAGCCATCCAGAAATGTATATGTAAGCTAATAGGTTAGCAAAAAACAGATAAGAAAAGTTGGTTATCTTGTGTTCACTATATCTATAGATATCGCTGAGGCAATTGTGTAAGAAGCATCTTTGCTAGGTAGCTAAATCTGTTGCTTGAGACATGTATGAATTAGCATGAGCTAGCTAGCTTAGTTAACTCGCCGGCTAAAATGACCTTTGCTAGTTTACTGTTGATCATAGAGATGCATTCGTCAAACTGGCATCATATGCATGAACTTCATAAATAAAATTTTGTGTTTAAAATGTCCAGATAAGCAGGTGATTATTTTAGTGTGTATTTAATTAGTGGTTTGTTTATTGCTTTAAATTAGTAAAAATGGTCATGTTTTGAGTACCGCAAAAAAAAGAAAAAAAAAAGACTAAAGTGTAATACAGGATTTATCATTTTAATACATTTTATCTGACATTCAATAAGAAAAAAAAACACATGATATTAATATTAATATTATTATTATTTATTTATCTATTTATTTGTTCACTTTTTTTTTAATAAAAAAAAATCTAATTTTATTTGTTACATACAAAGACATGCAGTGAAATGCTTTAAGTTTTCGCATATACCAGGTTATTATGAGGCTGGGGTCAGAGCGCAGGGTCAGACATAATACTGCACCAATGGAGCAGGTGAGGTTAAGGGCCTTGCTCAAGGACCCAACGTTGATGTCTCAGCAGTTTGAGGGCTTGAACCCCCGACCTTCTGATCAGTAACCCGAAGCCTTAACAGCGTCCTTTATAATGTGTATTGTTAATGCTCTCCAGGTAATTTCCTATTTTATTATATTAAACTGTAGTATATTTTCTCGTGGAAAATAGTTTTTTGAATGTGAAAAGTGAAATGTACATTTTAACGTTTTAAAACAAGAATTTAGTTATTTTATGAACGTATAATCAACAGAAACGCCACTCGAAATGAACCACGAGCGAGAGATTGAAAAAAAGAGAATTTTATGAAACGTGTGAAAATCTTATCCATTTCCATGGACCGTGTGTTCGGTTACTAAAATCGATTTCCTTCACAGTTTCAACATCTCCGTGAGCCATCGATCAGCCACCCACATCAAATCAGCTGAAGCATGTACTCATCAGAGATCAGATAAAATCTTTTCTTCCTCCAGAGGCCACCATTTGTCCACAGCGTCCATTTCTGGCAGCGTTTTTATGTTAAAAATAAATGAAGGGCTCATGCTCAGTCATATGTACAGTATACAGTATAGACTATAATCTGATCTAATCTAATCTAAACTTTGAGGATGATACAATTAATGCTTGAAGTGTTTTTTTATCACATTATATAAAGTGATCTAAAGTGATATCACATTTTTTTAAAACTTGTAATAAACAAGATCATTAGCACTATAAGGCTCTGGATGAAACTGGAACAAATTTATTTTCGATGAAATCCATCGGTGTTTCGTCCGAATGTTTGTTTCGGTAGAAGAGGTTTGATGTCAAGAGGAAAATTTGAGCTTTTGTTCAAAACAGTTAACATGGTCAATATCACACTTTTGCTTCTGTTTAAGTAGAAATTTGATGTAGAAATAGTGCAGAATCTCTCACTGTCACTCTCACATTTTCTACCGCTTATCTGAACTACCTCAGGTCACGGGGAGCCTGTGCCTCTCAGGCATCTCAGGCATCATCGGGCATCAAGGCAGGATACACCCTGGACGGAGTGCCAACCCATCGCAGGGCACACACACACACACTCTCATTCACTCACGCAATCACACACTACGGACAATTTTCCAGAGATGCCAATCAACCTACCATGCATGTCTTTGGACCGGGGGAGGAAACCGGAGTACCCGGAGGAAACCCCTGAGGGAGAACATGCAAACTCCACACACACAAGGAGGAGGCGGGAATCGAACCCCCAACCCTGGAGGTGTGAGGCGAACGTGTTAACCACTAAGCCACCGTGCCCCCCTAGTGCAGAATTTATAATATTAAAATATTTAAGTGATTTAAAACATTTACGCACTTCGTTTCTTAGATTATTTCAAATTTCTAAAACCTTCTGTTTATTTCTAAATTCATATCAAAATATATAATCCCAGATTTTCAGTGTTGTTGATTTTTAGATGTCTTGGACCTCACTGTACTGTATGTGTGCTGGTGCTGGTAGTTAGGAGGGTTCAGGGTTCTTATGTGGGGCATTTGCTGTTCCTCCAGCTAACGACAGCCAGGAGCGTCCGAGCGTCCCAGGCACGCCCGAGTGTATCCGATTTCCAGTAAATAACTAATAAGTAATAAAAACCCAGCAGAATGTGTATGTTTAGATCACATAACAACTAGATTTGCTTTTAAATAAGCTTGATTTGCAGTGTATTCTCAAACAAATAAGATCTAAAAGAAAAGTGTGCTGCTGGCTGACCTTCAGTCCCAGTTACACTTCTCTCATCTCTTCTGTTAGTTCCAAAGAAATTCATAAAAACATTGAACGTTTTAGTTCAGTTCAATTCGATTCAATTTTATTTGAATATCGCTTTTAACAATAAACACCATCACAAAGTATCTTTACAGGATTATAGAAAATCTGAATTAAGTTTAACATTAAATTCATCTCTGGTGAGCAAGCCAGAAGTGACCATGGGGAAGAAAAACTGCTTTAGATGGAAGATGAAAGCTTGAGAAGCCTTGAGAGGAACCAGATTGAAAAAGGAACTCTTTTTTTCCTTTCTATAACGGTACACAATATAGTCGAGTCATTGTGTAACCAGGAGCTTTTATGCAATTTCTGCATGAACAAGTATGAGCATTAGTGTCATTTCTGAATTGTAGATTCCTGTCGATTGACAGAGACCTCAAATCCACCACAATGGTATTTGTTGAATTCTCTCCAGCGGTCCCGTGTACATCTTTAAGCGTCCCTAAACACCTCGTTCGCTAAACATATAATAAACTTATAATACTTCAGCATATTTAATGAAATTAAATTAAATAAACAAAAACGTTAGATATATTAAAACAGAACTAAACAGCTGTGTCGCAATTGCATTAAAATGCAATCAAAGTTTACTTTAAGCCTTTGAGATTGAATATACAGAGTTTGAGCATCATTGTAATTGTAATTGCAGCGTAATTAATACAATGCTAGTTTCTAATGTTGTGTTACAGTTTAACAAACAGAGTAATACACAATAGCGATTAAATGAAGGAAAGTTAAATCATTGTGGAATTTATTCACTGCTCAGGTTTCAGATCCTACTGGGATTTTACTGGGATCTCAGTTTTATTAAAGGTAGACGGAAGAAATAAACGTGTGGATAACGAGACAGGAGACAGCGCTAGTGTTCACCATGAAACATAAATATGTGACGTGCGTCACATATGTTAGTGTGATGAGATGAGAGTACATCGAGAAATAAAATCATTTCAGCATCTTCACCCTGTGAGGATCCCGAAGCACCAAGAGATGTTCCAGCTCCAGTTAGACTCCACTTAATGAAGATTTCAGACATTTAGAGAGAAGATCCCGACTCCATGCGGTCTTGGAGGACAACAACCTCCTCATCAATACACAATAATCAGACTGTATCTGACTGCAGAAAGGACATTATTTATAATAACACACTGTGGTGTTTATAACAGTTTATAATCACACCCTCCAGTGTCACCCAAATGAGGATGAGGTTCACTTTTGAGTCTGGTTCCTCTCAAGGTTTCATCCTCTTCCATCTAAGGGAGCTTTCCCTCACCACAGTCACCTCAGTCACCTCAGACTTGTGCATTAGGGATAAATACAAACACATTTAAATACAAGTCTAATATTAATCTTGAACTTTTGTATAATAAACATTTTGTACTATATTCTTATGTTCTGTAAAGCAGCTTTGAGACAACGTCCATTGTTAAAAGTGCTAAACAAATAAAGCTGAATTTCTCATCAGCACCTGGATCATGCAGTAATGTAGGAAATATATATATATATATATATATATATATATATATATATATATATATATATATATATATATATATATATATATATATGGACTTACAGTCACCTGTTCAGTTGTTCCGCTTCTTTATAAATCATTACTGCTGGCACATTCATTTCTGCCCACTTGTCTTGGTACAATCTGTTAATGGTGCAGATGTTAAAGCTAGGTGATGTTAACCAAAAAGCTCACAGAGGACCCAGGTGGTTAAAACCGCCTACATGACCAAATTCCTCTACAACTTTACAATGCTGTGCTATGTACTCCAAATTATTTATTGTCTAAAAAATATACCCTGACAGCCAGACAACGCTTCCTCCCATGTGCTCCTTTATTCCTGGGCCGTGTCCTTAGATGCCCTCATCAGGCTGAGTCCTTGCCGTTTTCTTCTTAATCTGTAACACTGGGGGCAGGATGAGGATCATCAATCTTACAGGCATGGAGCTGCTGCTTAGCTCACTTAATTTGACCCTCAGAGCTTACAGGCTTCGATCCGGTATGATTTTTTCTACTCGGAGGATATACGCTCGCTGTACGCTTTCTTAGGAATACCTGTACACCTGGACGTTTATATGCAGTTATTTAATCAGCCAATCATTAGGCAGAAGCACAAAATCACACAGCAAAATGTGAATGTTTAGATCACATAACAACTAGATTTGCTTTTAAATACGCTTGATTTGCAGTGTATTCCCTAAAGCCCTATTCGGACGGGATTAGATTTACGTGGGGACGTGGAGTAATGCAATTTTACCTCAGGACGTCTGTAATATAAATTGGCCAATTCGCACGGGACAAGACATCTCAGTAAAACTAGCAGAAGTGGGAGGGGTAACTCGCTTTACGCACCACAGTAACCTCCTTGTCGTCATGTGCGTATGACGTTGCTTCCTGTTATCACGTGCGCAAACAGACAACATGGCGCCTCCATGCTTGCAAAACGCGCCAAAAACTACTTTTAAACAGGAAACTGAGGTCATTTTTCCGGACATTTTTACAGAAGGTAAAAGTCGTTGTAATCTTTACTGACATTGTCCGTAATGATTACCGAGATGGCACATTCGGACGGAACTAAAATCATCAGTAATAAGATCTAAAAGAAAAGTGTGCTGCTGGCTGACCTTCAGTGCCAGTTACACTTCTCTCATCTCTTCTGTTAGTTCCAAAGAAATTCATAAAAACATTGAACGTTTTAGTTCAGTTCAATTCAATTCAATTTTATTTGAATATCGCTTTTAACAATAAACGCCGTCACAAAGTATCTTTACAGGATTATAGAAAATCTGAATTAAGTTTAACATTAAATTCATCTTAAATTCAAAATCCTGCAGATAAAGATTAAGAGTTTCAGTTAATGTGCAAATGATGGAACACCTTGGTAACAAAAATTGAGCAGTCTGGAGTGAGCAGAAAAGCATCTCGGGTTAGACAAATTATTGAACCTTGAGGTGGATGAGCTCCGCTTCTGTCTGCCAAGAACTGATGCTAACATGGGAATAAACTGGACAGGTGAAGATTAAGAAAACCATCACCTGCACTTTTTCCAGACTTCAGCTGTTCAGTTTGGGTGAGTCTGTTCCCAGTAGCCTCAGATTCCTCCGTTCTTAGTTGACGGGTGAGAAATCTGATGCTGAAGCTCATCCACCTTAAGGTTTGTGGTGCTGTGTGTTCTGAGATGTGTTTCTGTTCAACGCGGTTGTAAAGAGTGATTATCTCAGTTACTACAGACTTCCTGTCAGCTCACACATCATCAAACTCTAGACTGTTCTGTGTGAAACTCCTAAGAGATCAGCAGTTTCTGAAAACCTCAACCCGTCTGAGAACAATGCCAAGCGTTTTCTTGCCAAGTCTTACACACATTTTTTTAAATTTTTTTATTCATTTTGATGTTTGATGTGAATGTTACCTAAAACTCTTGATCTTTTGTGCTTTGTTCGATGTACTGGTGTAAGGGTAAGAAACCCTCGCAGTCCATGCATACGCAAGACCTCGCCACATTGAGGCTGATGTGAAGGCAAACTGTTGTGTCTGTGAAGGATTTTATTCAGATCCGGGAGTTTATATGGAACCAGTCTGTTCATAGCTGAAAATGAGCAAACATGCCAAACTTTCTGATTCTGTGAGGATCCTGAGGCATCTAGAGACCTAGTTCCGCTATCTAGTTCCGCTTCATGAAGATTTTTGACATTCAGAGAAAGGATCCCAACTCCATGTAGTGTTTGAGGACAACAACTTCCTCATCAATACACAATGATCAGACTGTATCTGACTGTAGAAGAGACATTATTCATAATAACACTCCGGTGTTTATAACAGTTTATAATCACACCCTTCAGTGTCACCCAAATAAGGATGAAATTGGAAATCAAACACTGGGTAGCTTTTTGTTAGCAGCACATGGAAAGTTACTAGCTATTTGCATATAAGTGCAAATTGAAGTACCTAGTTTCTTAAATAGACTGTAAAATTAAATTATTAAAGTTTTCATTATTGTCTATACATTAAAGTACAACAAAGTCCTTATTTTAACTCGTCTATTCTGCTTAAAGGTGGGGTCTCCGATTTTTGAGAAATGCTTCAGAAAACAGTCGAGCCGAATAATAAAAAAATCAAAAACAAAATTCAAAACTAACGTGTAGCCAATGAGCAGAAAGGGGCGTGTCTTCTCAATATGCGGTGGAGAAAGTGTTCAGTGTGCATGTGTGACATTAGCAAAAAGCGGTTTTAACATTGACATGGAGGATAAAAACAAAGAAAGAAAGTGAAGAAAGGCTTACGATAAGGTAAGAAGTAGGACGTGTTAATATAGGATCAGCTTTCCAGCGCTGGAGAGAACTGAAGGAGCAGGAAGGCCTGCGATGGGACGCCGAGGCGCTTTTTTCCTTCTCGATAGGTGAGTAACGTTGGTTTTGCTTTGTTACACAGAACTAATATATGCCTTTGTCCTTTACATGATTATGCTTGTGTGTCATTTTTGCTTGTTTGTTTATCTGTAATCGTATCGTTCTTCCCTTCAGCTATGATAAAGACACATTTCTTTCTATTAGTTGCCTGGGTTACGTATGTTTGTGTGGGCGGAGCTATCGATACAGGGGTGGGACCCATTTGGGTTAGGGGCGTGTTTGTTTTGGTGATTTTATATGTCAACATTGGCTTTCAAACAACAGAGACCCCACCTTTAATGAAGATTTCAGACATTCAGTGAGAAGATCCCGACTCCATGTGGTCTATGAGGATAACAACCTCCTAATCAATACACAATTATCAGATTGTATCAGTCTGTAGAAAGGACATTGTTTATAATAACAATCTCTGGTGTTTATAACAGTTTATAATCACACCCTCCAGTGTCACCTAAATGAGAATGAGGTTCACTTTTGAGTCTGGCTCCTCTCAAGGTTTCTTCCTCTTCCATCTAAGGGAGTTTTTCCATGTCGTCTCATTCAGTACACTGATCACCTGTTAAGTTCCATTGACTACAAACTCTGAATGGTTTAAATCTGGTGTATCTCTTCTGCTAATCTTGTTAAGCAGTATTACCCAAGCAGTTTGCTTAGTTAAGATGATCCTGCTGGTAATCCTGAGGATTATTCACAGTTTAAAGATGATTTCTTACTGTAGGTTGCCCCTGAACTCAGATTAAAAACAGAGTGAAAAAAAAACGGGGATAAGGATCGGTTGGGGCAAACACATGTGAGAACACAAAGACAAAAGCACATGGTAAAGGATGTAAACAAAATTGTCCGAGCCATCCATGACAGTAATAAAAGACGCATTTGCACAATCGTACCGACTAGAAGGATGAACATAATCCTAGCGATAAACACACAGCACCAGCATCCAGTCCGTTCATCTACCATTCAAAGTCAGGAAGGTGAACTTTGCTTTCATTTCTGATCCAGGGCACACGAGGTGAGCGAGGTGTTGTGATAAGGACGGAAATAAGAGTAAAGCCACTCAGCCTCACTCTCACTCACTCACTCATCTTCTACCGCTTATCCGAACTACCTCAGGTCACGGGGAGCCTGTGCCTATCTCAGGCGTCATCGGGCATCAAGGCAGGATACACCCTGGACGGAGTGCCAACCCATCACAGGGCACACACACACTCATTCACTCATGCAATCACACACTACGGACAATTTTCCAGAGATGCCAATCAACCTACCATGCATGTCTTTGGACCGGCGGAGAAAACCGGAGTACCCGGAGGAAACACCCCAACCCCCCCCCTTCCCAGCCTCAAGAGAGGAAATGCTTCTGCTGAGATTTAAAAGAAAAAGGAAAAAAAAAATCTGGAAACAACACCCAAGTTATCAGTTAATCACCTAATTAATGTTATCTCTGCATAAATTGCTTCTTAATTACAACCAGACAACAAAGGGCTTCATTGGGTGAGAGCTTCTCTCCCACAGTCTCCAGCACCAAGCAGTGTAATAACTTACGTTCATATACGAAGGTCTGAATATACACGGACAACGTCGGCATACGGGCGCTAAAATTATTATGACCTGCACGGGATATTCAGGCTGTTTGTTTCATGTACAATTTGTCTAAAACTTTCAGAAGGCAACATCTGGCACCGCTAACGTCGCAGAACCCGTCAAGCTAATCTGTTTAATTTATAATTTAACTATAGCCTTGTTTTCCTTCCATTTGTTCTCACTTTTCATTGAGCATGCAGGCTAAATCCTGTCTTCTCACCGTAAACAAATAAAGCCGAGTGATTGATCTGTGCAAATATGACCCGTTCTACCTGAAGTAGGCCTTCAGTGAACTATGCTAATCTTCTCCCATAATGCAACACTGCAAGCCCATCATGCAAGAATGCGAACACAAGCCAACCTCCCCCGCATTAAGAGAACAGCATCTCGGTTAATCCTATTAGCATTGCCTTAGAGACATGGATATAGGATTGCACTTAATAACCCAGTGCACTGAACTAGTGCAGTGCGTGGCAAGATTGTAAAGATGTATGAAGGTGATAATGCATTTATGAAGTAAGTGCACAGTGTGCAGAAGCTGGAAAGAGCGAGCAGGAAAAGAAAATCTTTGCTTTTTATACCAAGAGGTCACACATGGAGTTGGCTGAGGTACAAAATAAAATAAATAAAATGAAGTCAAATGTAAGTGTTTGGTTTTCTAAAAGACTGGAGATGTTGAATTCATGTTGCCTTTACAAACTATTCCATGCATCTGATATTTTGGTATTAAAATGTTTTCATTTTGTATTATTGAGATGTTCTTTATGTGTCAGTGAGAAATGGTGAGAAAATACAAACACTTAGTACACATTCACCGGTCACTTCATTAGGTGCACTCTTATAGATAGATAGATAGATAGATAGATAGATAGATAGATAGATAGATAGATAGATAGATAGATAGATAGATAGATAGATAGATAGAAGGATGAGATAGATAGATCGATAGATAGATAGATAGATAGATAGATAGATAGATAGATAGATAGATAGATAGATAGATAGATCTTAAATTTTCTCCAGGATCAATAAAGTATCTATCTATTTTTCTAATTCTATTATTATTATTATTATTATTATTATTATTATTATTATTATTATTATTATTATTATTATTATACGCTTTATTGCTCATTACTGCAATTATCCAAACATCCAATTATACACACCAAGAGCAATTATGATCTTAGATATTGATTGTCGAGTCTATAGTGTTTACACAGACTGGTGAGAAAAATAAAAAGATGTGTGAGTGGAAATACATTCACGCTGACAGTAATTCAATTCATTTAATTAACCGCTCTTTGCAACCGTGCTGAGCAGAAAAGCATCTCAGAATACACAAGAACAGAAATCTGGGCTTGCAGTGAGCAAAGTGCCTGGTGATAATTAACAGAAGGATTTGTTATGTATCTGCATCATTGCACTGCTTCATGATTGGATTGGATATTTGCATGAACAAGCAGTGGTACAGGTTTTCCTATTAAAGTGGCTACAGAGTGTAGATTAATAACATAATCTTGACATAATACAATCACGCATATTAATTCATTCATTCATTCATTTTCTACCGCTTATCCGAACTACCTCGGGTCACGGGGAGCCTGTGCCTATCTCAGGCGTCATCGGGCATCAAGGCAGGATACACCCTGGATGGAGTACCAACCCATCACAGGGCACACACACACACACACTCTCATTCACTCACGCAATCACACACTACGGACAATTTTCCAGAGATGCCAATCAACCTACCATGCATGTCTTTCGACCGGGGGAGGAGACCGGAGTACCCGGAGGAAACCCCCGAGGCACGGGGAGAACATGCAAACTCCACACACACAAGGCGGAGGCAGGAATCGAACCCCCAACCCTGGAGGTGTGAGACAAACGTGCTAACCACTAAGCCACCGTGCCCCCCATCACGCATATTAAAAGTTCAAATCTTAACAGCTAAATAATAAAAAAAAATATTAAATCATTTGTGTTTGGTTTGTTTTCTCCCGTTTTTTTAAATATCCAAGTCACCAAAATGCATTGTATTAACATTTTTTTCTTTCACTCCTACACTTTACTTCCTCTTGGTTCCTGTCCTGACCTCACACTGATATATTCCCTTTTTACTCTTGCAGAGAACACGCCTGGGAATACTGATTCACAAGCAATAGCTCCATCTGCTCAGCCTTCAGCTTGTACACCGAGACAGCAACTTCGTTATAAAGGAAGGCAAAAATAAATAAAAAAATAAATAAATAAGTAACACAGCACCAGAATCCTAAAGAGCGGTCATGGTCATTTGTTGGGAGACGTTCCGTGTCGCACGTATATTTCATATTTCATTCCTGGCTGCTTCTTTATATGGTGTCACTCAAGACATCCACTGTAACATGGATATAAAAGAAGACTGAGCCAAGTTTTGATCATTCTCAGGGTTTGCCACGAGGTGCACAAGGCATCACAGGCACCCACAATGAAACGTGACCCGACATTTAAAACACAAACTTTTGAACATGCATGCATAATGACTGGCCAACGCACCACTTGTGAAAAGGCAGGCTTTTGTTGATATCTTTCGGGTTTGGAAGCCAGCACAACAGCTTAGGACAAAAGCACAGCGAGGGACGGCTACGAGAAATCGGCAAAGGAAAGCTGTAGACGGTTAGCATGCAGCCTGTAGATTAGCGGCTCGGTGCAGTGAGACCTGGCACGGCTTTAACAGTGTGACTCTCAACCTTAGAGTTCTAGTCTGAAACCGTAACTAAACCGTAGTCTGAAAAGGCTCCTGTCGATAAGAAATAAAGCGGCGTGTCCATCACGGGGGCTACGTCGCAGCTACGGTGGCAGCTGTGGCCATGAAGTTCCCTTTAACAACAGCCACAACAACAGCTGACTCCTTTGAATGTTGTTTTTTGTGAAGATTAGCCTCGGTGTGTGTTTTCAGAGGGGCAGATCTCGGAGAGATATTGAGACAAAAAAGTGACGAAGGGGGGCTCGAGGTGTGAAGAAATACTGTATCCTTGGTAACAAGGAACATTCGAAGGAAGGAAGAAAGAGGAATAGATTTTATATAATGGAAAAAATTTCTAAGACCACAAAACAATTAACAAGCTTGCAAATCTAAACCGCATTTCCTACTAACGATCTACTGGATTACCTTCGAATTTTCTCCTTTTAAACTATCTAACAGACACAAGCTTCAGCATTGTTGTGTATTTAGTCGTGCTTAAGCATTTATTGCTTCATCCCCATGCTGTATTTTGAGACCTACCTACAATAGATCTCAAAATACACGGTATACTGTATGAGATTTCAGGTGCACTGCTCACTGAACCCCAGTGGCTCTCGCTTCAGGTTTCATTTGCGTTTCTGATCATGATCTTATCAACCAATAATTTGCAGACGTCACCTCGTCTGCACAGCGGCTACGTTTGATCTCAAGGCTCTGGCAGAATCTGATAGGGGTCTGTCGTAAACAAGAAAAGAAATAGAGACAGGCATGAAAAAAAAAAGGCCTGCTGGGGCAAAGATGTTTGCATGCGACGGCCCAAGTTGTCAGCGTGCAGGATAAAACGCTGGAGAGATTGTGAGGTCTTGATCTTGCCTGTCGATACTGCAGGCTATGAGCTGCTCCACTTGATCTCTTCCACTGTGTGTTATTTTACAGGAGACGAGAGAAGTGCTGACTTGACAAAACATGTTCTCGCTTCTTAATAAGATTAATAGATTAAAGGCGAAGTGTGGCGATGACAGCAGAATCAGACATTTAAGGGTTTTTTTTTAATTTCTTAAAAGCGATTGACAGCTAAGTTTCCCGTTGTGTTCGTAGCACAGCTGTCAATATACCACTAAAAAAAAACAAAAACAAATGAGCCTCCTAGCAACTACTTTTACGGTCGCAACAGTACAGCAGTCTTTGATTGTGCTCTGATCAGCTTATCAAAACATTTGTTCCCGTGCTGTGAAACAAAATGCAACACTGATTAATTTTACGCCTGAAATTTTCATTCTTGGCTGTGAACTTTGCATTCATGTCCCTTGGCGAAGCACATTATTCAGAACTTGCAACTCATTATCCAAAACTAACTACATGGCAGATAAGTCATTAAAATTCTAGCCTTTTTCAAGCCTTATTTTCAAGGCAACACAGTATTCAGAATTCCAGTTTTAAAGAAATAACATCGCCTGGATATGCAACGCTACTGAATATTTATTTTGGCAGAATACATTCAAATCAGATGGTTTTGCTATAGAACTGACAGTTCAGTGGTTTTTATTATTCCATATTTTCAGAGCTTTTAAACTCTGTGCACTCAAAACTTCCATCATAATTGTATATTAATGTATTTGGCTTAACGCCGTCGGTCCTAACATCTGATTAGAAATCCTGCTGTCTGGTCGATCCTCGCGCTTGTGGATGTGTCACCGTCCAAGTACTGTATGTGGTAACTGACCACGGTTGTAATAAAAAGGCCGGCTTTAACACATGGTCGAACCAAGAAAAGACGAGCCGTAACCGAAGAACATCTTTGGAACACAGTCAAATTGATCCATCCTGCTTGGCACCGGACTTCACAGAGTAGTTGTGGTACAAACTATTCGATTTAGATCTAATCATGCCTGCTGTCATACTTCTGACAAAACAGCCCTGTTGCAGATTGAGCTAATGTTCAACAAGCTGCAGGAGCATCAAAAGGGGGTAGAGAGAAAAAAAGGAACTCAGGGACTTGAGCAATGGCTCTTTTATTGAGACTAAAATAATGAGTCAGGATTTAAGAGAATCAGATGACGTGACGTGACATACAGCTTAGAATGGTGACCCATACTCAGAATTCGTTCTCTGCATTTAACCCATCCAAAGTGCCATCCAATGTAACCCATCCAAAGTAGGGACGTGGTTACCTAGTGGTTAAGGTGTTGGGCTACCAAGGTTGTGAGTTCGATTCCTACGTCCACCAGGTTCCCAAGGGGTTGTGCCTTGCTCAAGGGCACCTCAGTCGTGGTATTGCTGGCCCTAGACTTGAACCCACAACCTTAGCATTAGGAGTCAAACTCTCTAACCATTAGGCCACGACTTCCCCAGATGCTGGCTAAGCTTGAGAGACAAATCCAGGAAACCTGTCAATTAATATGCAGCAAAGTGTTAGACATAGAAGCTTGCTGATGAAATTAGCCCAATGTGGGAAGAGTTGGGGTGCTTATTATCGGTTTACTGTGGTGACAAATTTCTATGAAGGTTTGCGCAAAAGATTAAAGGAAAAGGAACCGAAAAAGGCTGGTGGTGTGGACATGAGAGCTTTAAATAATCTAAGGAAATATAAGGGGAAAGGAGTTAGCATGCTAGAGTGGTATGTGGAAGTTCGTAGCTAGTTCGTAGCTTGTTTGTAATGACCAATCACAGCTGCCATGCCACAGCAAACCAGTTGAGAAAAGATAGGGGTTCATTTAGAAGTGTAAAGATCTTTAGCTAGTCTCGCTGAGCTCCACGTAGAAGATTTTCAGGAAGTGCAAAACTATCGAAAGAACCATTGAGGAACTTGAATTTCGACGAAGATAAGACTACGAAGTTATAATTAACTGAATAGTTTCAATGACATTTTCTTTCATTTCCTTCCCAGGTGTCTTGTAGTAATTTGGACCATGCTGCAAGACTATTTATGTGTGTATAACAGTTAGCAACAGGCCATGTGGGATGAAAAACATTAACTCGTCCAGATGGAAGTAGAATATCGGCTGAGCGCTTTATTTCACTCCTCTGAGACCTTTGGGTTTTTTCCCACATAACATCAGGCTACACTGTGTTCATCCAGATGGCGGATCTATTTTGATTAGTTTTGTAAAGATTGTACAAGAAAGGTGTATATCTTTTGAGTTTTGAGGGTTTTTTTTTAATAGACTATCTTTTCTGGTCGGTGTGGTTAGACCCTAAATGTCGCGGTTCCTCTTTTTTATGGCGATATATACAGTAATACAGACGCAGAAGATCAGAAGATACAGAATACGGAAGATCCGATAGATATTTCCGAGCGTGTGCATAATCGACTGCAAAATGGATCACGACTGGAGGTCTGTGCATGGTGCATGAATAATTTATGCAGAAAGTCGTATAATAATTTCCATTCTGTTGATGCTAAACATGTACGTTGTTAATGTGGGTTTAGATGCTACACAGTTCAGCTTGTTCTCATTTAGCGTTTTGATAGTTTTAGCTGGACGATTAGTCAAGGGAAAGATCCGCTAATTCTCAACGAAGCCTACAGGTCTTTTATTTTCCACGCAAATTAATGATTTAATTGCTAACATGCATAATGCCCGGCTTGACTCGAAGGGTATAAAAAGTTCCCTTTATGATTCATTCCCAGTCTGCAGACGTGTTCTATAAAAGCACCGTCAGCTTTTTAGCGTAATCTACAATCAACTGGAGGAAAGCAGATCACGGAGCACACAAGTTGTGCAGCAATATGGGTGGATGTGATATTTAAACTCATGATGAAATAATCTGCTTACAATTTAGCTATGTAGACAGACAGAATTGTTAAACAGCTTGAAATAGTTTCATAATTGGATAATTATATTGTGCAGTGAATGACGACGTTGACGTTCATTGTTCTGACTATAATAGGAAAGATTTTTTCAAAAACTACCCTACATGAAAGGGTGTTATCGGGCTTTTATGTAAGTGGAGTGTTCGCTAAAAAACACTGCAGTATGAGCAAAGTCCTCTTCGGTACTCGCGTGGCAGTGAACGTCAATTAAGCTTGCGAAAATTCTCATTTTCACTCGGGCAATGTGTTTCACTCAGACCTTTCCCTTTCTGAAGCCATAGCCTGAATCAGCGATAAACCCTCGAGTATTTTATAAAGGTAAAGTGGTTCTTGTTCCTTCATGACAGGCTTGAACACAGTGAAAGCTCACGTTTTAGAAGTCAGTCCTATAGCATGTTTCAGAGCTCGGAGAAATCGCTAAGCTAATATGCATTCCATGCAGTACACACACACACACACACACATACACACACACAGAAAATAATCAGATTACAAAGAACTGAGGTCTCATTCCTAAAACCGAGGCAGAGCAAAAATTACATATATACAGAGAGTATATAAGAACCTCCTGCATTTTGTTCATGGGTCCATGGGTCCATGGGTGATGTAATATTTCCAAAGAGGAAGCACATTCTGAGACAGCACTACTGTGTGTGGGTGAGGTGTCTTTTTTTTTTTTTTTTTTTTTTTTGAGGAACTGTTAAACTGATTCTTGGCAGTTTGGTTAATGTTGGCGAGCAGAGCTGCATTATGGTTATGCTGTGTGAGATGCCAATACAGGATGTAAATGAAAAGCTAACATTAAGACTATAGATTATCAAAGGATCACACTCAACATCATCATCATCATCAGCACCATCTATGATTTTTGTTGCCTGTAAAAGAGTCAGTAGAACAAGATCCACTTAAGAGGGTTTAAGTGAGAAACACGATACAACAGAGGTACTAAAAGCAGTTCATCGTGGTTGCTTTCAAAGTCCCTGCATTTGGATATACTTTAGAGAGTTTAAAATGATTACAAATAAGACTGCGCTGTGCGAGGCATCATGGGAACACTGTACAAGTTATAGACATGTTGAACAGTGCAGTAAAGACATTTTTCAAGCAGTGAATTGACATTCATTATCCATTATCCTCTCTTGTTCGTCCATTGTCACAAAACTGCAAAGTGGCCTATTGAGATAGCAGCAGGAATAAAAAGTGCACTGAAGTGCAATTTCACCCCCCACTCAGCGCATAAAGCTATTACGGCTATCTGATTATTCTCTCCGATGACATGACAGACGAGTATTGCCATTGGAGACCGGCATTAAAAACTCCGGAGGACGGACAGAGAACGGGCTTGTAAGACGGTCATTTTTCCAGCCATGTGGAAATTGCTATGTCCTGAGAGAGGGTGCACTGAATAGCTGCATTAAAGAGTTATCACTGATAACAATGAACGAGAGATATGAAATGAAGTGGCTTTTTAATTGCTGGAGAGAGGCCATTAGCCACGCGCCTACGCAGAACCGCTAGCGCTTTGGTGCTGCTAGCTTGTTTCACTGGAGCAGGAAAAGTGGGGGAAGTAACAACATGGAGTTTCAGTGAAGACGAATCAAATTATTTAAAAAAAAAAAGGCCAGGATGACTGTTAGGAAGGGGGGTTGAAAGAAATGTACAAGCTCACGAGTAATCAAAAGAGTCTTAATGCCTTAATGTGATCTGCTCATCTAATCTTAGTTTGTTTTTCAAGGGACTAATGCCCCTTTTCCACCGAGGCAGTTCGAGTGCTGGTTCGGAGCCAGAGACTAATTCAGAACCAGTTCTTTCTGTTTCGACCGCCAAAGCACCGGCTCTGAACCAGGAAAAGTGGTTCTTAAGTAGCACCAAAATGTTGCTGGTCTAGACTTAAGAACCGCTTGTGTCAGGGGCTGTGGGCGGGGCTACAGTTAGCGCATTTGATAATGTAGCTTAAGTATACTAATGTTTAATACTTTTTTACTTTAAGCACACATTATAGTAAGTAGCTACATGCTAAGGCTACCTTTTTTCTGTGTTAATGAAAAATAGCGTTATGTACTTTCTCGATTACAACCTCCGTTTATACAGATTACATGGAGCTGCACGTACACGTTGGATTCGCCGAGTTTGGATGCCAATGTAGGTTCGCAAAGCCATGAGCATTAACAGTAAAGCAACATCCACCATTGTTGATGTGTTTGTGTTTGCCGCTGCTGCGCTAACGTTGCTGGGTCACGTGACACGTATACAGTGACGTCAGACTCGGCTCTGAGATGGCTCTTTAGCCGGTGGAAAGGCAAACCGGTTCTTAGAAGGTTCACCAGTGGAACCAACTTTGAACCAGCACCAGTGCTAGCTCTGAACCAGCACCCGGTTCTTTTTGGTGGAAAAGGGGTAAAAGTGATGCCGTGAAGCCAAATCTCTGTCTATGAAGTCTGTTTACTTCAACAAATTATTAACAAATTGCAGACAACTCGCTCGTTTCCTTTTATGCCGGTGGTAGAGACAATGGAGACTATAGTGGATTTTTCACAACATGTGAAGAAAAGCACCTCATGTACATTTTATGATCATTAAGTTCATCAACAAGTTAGTTATTTTAGAAATGCATATTAAGAGATCTCTAAGGCATGCTAGGTCAGGTTGAATGACTAGCTACGAACCTGTATATGGAATATATTCATTTCGATCTCAAAGGAAGTTGATTATAATCTAAAATTTCACAATGACTGAGAATGAAAATTAACATTTTAACGCTTTCTCATGTAAGCATCATCATCATCATCATCATGGACGGTCCCTTTATGCCCCTTGTGGCCAAAGTCTTAACTCAACCATGATCTCTACATTTCATTCTGTTTCAATAACAACTTCTACTTCAGAAGCCACCCAAACCACATCCTGTTCCATTGCCTTACTCAAACCACATGATGTGCTTTCTCTAGGCAGCAACCTTTGGATAGCTCATGTACAATCCACAGAAGGCTTCTATCGTGACTGCCTGATGTTGTTGCCTCCGGTTCTCCAGGCGTGAAGGTGTAATGATAAAATCAGCCAGCACTTTGTGTCAGGAAACCGGTGGGTGAAATTAACAGAGCTGGAGACTCCATGCCAGTGCAGGGAAGCGTGGGATGACACTACAGCAGGGGGTTATCTGCAAGCCTGAAAGGGCACAGGATAACACAGAGGTCCTCAAAACGTCAAGCTGACTAAATCAGTGTGAGGTGTTTTATCTGGTGCCTGTGATGTCATGGAAACATCAGTCTCTTTGAAAACCGGCAAAGAATGTTCTCTAGTGATGAATGTTCAATGTGGAGCTGGAGAAAAGAATGTAAGCGATATTGCCGGGGATTTACAGTATGTTCATGGCACGGAACCATGATTTCAAGGACAGCGGCAAGCAGCAAAGCAAAAGCGCAACAAATGAGATTTTCTCAATTCAACCAAAGTCTGATATGATGCAGGTAATGAATAAATCCTATAGATTAGCTCAGATGCTTCCCCAGACTAATTGTAAGGTTGTTCATTTCCCCAGTCACAGAAGTTTCTGTTTACTGTTTTATGCACAAAAAATGATTGGGGCAGTGGTGTCTCAACTGGTTAAGGCTCTGGGTTGTTGATCGGAGGATCGGGGTTCAAGGCCCAGCACCGCCAAGCTGCCACTGCTGGCTGTGGCCCTCAACCCTCCCTGCTCCAGGGGTGCTGTATCATAGCTGCCCCTGCACTCAGACCCCAACCTCCTCGGATGGGGTATGTGAAGAAAAGAATTCCTCTGTGCTGTTATGTATATGTGGCAATAATAAAGGCTTCAATGCCCCCGTTCTTCTTCTAAAATGGAAGAAAAACTTATAACCGTGGTTTCATCTTATCCTGAAGTAATATTTCTGACTCAGATGGTAAGATAAGTGATTCCAGAAGGACCAGAGCGACCCAGGGTTAGCCTTGGCCACGGAACATATGTCTGTAAATCGAGAGAGTTGGGATAGAGTGTTGTGAGGTCAAGTTGTTTTTTTTCTTGGCAGTCCAGAATTTCCAGCTTCACACTTGCCTACAATTGGAGCCTGCATACAGAAACAGATCACCTGCATATCATAGAACACTAACTGGCAGTATTTCTTTATACCGATAAGGATGATGATAAATCCAAAGCCTATCCTGGGAAAAGTAAGTGCAAGGCAAGAAAATTTACCCCAGATGGGATGCCAGTCCATCTTTTGCACACTGACTTTCACACAGTGAGTCACGACTTAGGGCAATTTAAGGAATCTGGTCCAGAACCGTGTGTTTCGAAAGACGGGAGAAAACTCAGAGGAAGCCGACACAGAGACATGTAACAGGGGGAACATGTAAAACACAACAGTAACAGTAACCCAAGCACATGTTCAATCCAAGATCCTGAAGCCATAACGTGGCAACACTACCTGCTCGGGTGGAATTAGTGTTGGCTGTTGTTCTAGATTTAACCTTTTTCTATACGTGTAAGGTAAAGATTTTGGAAAGATTCGGAAGATTTATTTGTTGAAATGGTCCCAAATTAATATTTTTTTGTTCCCAAATGAATAGTCCGATTTGAGTCTGGTTCCTCCTAAACGTTCTACATAATATTGGCGTGTTCTTTGCCACCATTGCCTCTGGCGTGCTCATTATGGATAAAAATAAACAGATCATTTTATAATTTATATTCAGATGTTATATATTCCGTCCAAGCTGTTTTGTGACAGTGTCCATTGTTGAAAGTGCTATACAAATAAAATTGAATTGACCCGACATTGATCAAGTATCATCTGCTGTCCCTAGGTACCGTATAGGGAAATATTACTAGACGGTTGTATGGAGTCATGCTGCCATTCTACTACCCTTTAGAAGAACAATAAAGCGAAGATGGTCACTGGAGCAGTGTGTCTAGTGACAGACATGGCCATGCTGTGAGGAATTTATCACTGTGGCACCACCGTCTCTGTCCCCTGCCAGACTCCGGGCCTTTGGCTGCTGCTCTACTTGGCACAGGCAGCCGAGCTTTTTGTTTTCAGCTGTGGATGAGTAGCTCAGCCAATAGAAGAGAGCAACCTGCAGTTAGCAGGCCACTAAAGCAGATATACAGTAGCTGATATGAAAGGTTTAGCGAGGATGTGGTGAAAAATTTCATCCAGATCATTTCAGATCTTTAGTCACCACATTTTGAAATCTGTCTTCCAAAGAAACCCTTAAAACACTATGTATGGTGATACTGAAAGATAGTCAGTCCATAATCTACCTTTTCTAAGGCTGCTTTTACACCAGGGAACACATCTTGCACCAGAGTCTGACCCTGTAGCATTCCATATGAGAGAGCGAATCTAATTAAGGCCTCTCTACTTCTTGCACCAGCCTCAGGCCATTCCACAGAAATATAAAGTCAATGGTACTTGGGAAATGAGATAGTTTTAATTCAGAAGTAATCAACTTCAGTGCGATAAGGATTCAGGGTTTTTTAAGGTGGTAATTATGTGGATATGTGTGCATTTGAAGTTTACATTTTACTATTATACCATCATATCGTCGCTGTCGGGCGGAAACCTCGTATGTCCAAATTTTGTCAGTTTCATATTTTTTCACATATCGATGCTATTGGTCAGTCCCCACGTGGGTCTGTTATTTTTACAAGTTATTAACCAATCTAAAGTCTTGAAAATAGCTTGAGCGCAAATCTCATAACTCCATTGGACACTTCAACTGTCCACCTCTTCCTCACTCCGTGGGAGAGCTTCACGTCATATTTCTCCTTAATAAGAGTCGCAACGAATCAACACGTCTTCTGAGGTAAATGTCTTCAAAACACTGGGCTCAAAGAAAAAAAAATCTTGACCCCCGCTAGTTCTGGTGCTCGTCTGAGGACAGGAATTTAGCGCAAGACAATCCACTGCAACGAGGACTAAACCCTGTGCACTGCAGATAAGGTACGGCGTTTTTTTAATTTCCTGAAAAATAACGGTTTTGGAGATACGAGGATTCTGTCTGACAGCGACGATATACTTTTGTATATACTTTATATAACTGGAGTTTGTTCCACCTCCAGTTGTGTTCCATGCCATGAAGATTTCAGACCTTCTGTGTGAAGAGGCCAACCCTGTAAGGATCCCGAAGCACCAAGAGATGTTCCAGCTCCAGTTAGATTCCACTTAATGAAGATTTCAGACATTCAAAGAGAAGATCCCGACTCCATGCGGTCTTTGAGAACAACAAACTCCTAATCAATACACAATTATCAGATTGTATCTGACTGTAGGACTAAAGGACATTATTCATAATAACACTCTGGTGTTTATAACAGTTTATAATCACACCCTCCAGTATCACTTAAATGAGGATGAGGTTCACTTTTGGGTCTGGTTCCTCTTAATTTTTCTTCCACTTCCATCTAAGGGAGTTTTTCCTCACCACAGTCACCTCAGACTTGATCGTTAGGACTTTACTAGGTGTACTGCTGGGTTTTGTAAAGTCCCCAAGATTGATGGACTCTTTGCATTATCAGACAATGATATCAGCACCAGATGAATATACAGTATAAGGATATGTATGACAACATTCTGTCATCTGGCATACAGGTGAACAAAAAAAAAACAGCAGGGTCCATTGAAGGGTCCTTTAGATAATGAAGGGCTGTTAGTTTCAAAGGGAATTTCTACTTCTCTGTCAGAGGCACAAAACAAGAGTGTGTGCTCAGTGAGAGAGTTTTATTAAAGGGGTTTTCCAACAATCAGTAACAGAATACATTATTGTCGTAGTAGTGGTCAGAGTTAGTGCCGAATAATCCATTAATAAGCATAGAAGAAACTGCTCAGGGCAAAGACTCCAGGCTTGAAATACTAATACAATGCTAAAATATACTCGAGACTTTGCAGCAAGACAAAAAGGAAGAATTGCTCAAACTAATTAGAGGGTAATAAGAAACAGGTGCAGACAATGAGAAAAAAAAACGTACCATTGAAAAGACATGGGCGTGACACAGGGAGAGAAAAAAAAGAACTGAAGCCAAAACAAAAGGCATGTGGTGTTGTCTCTATGGTAACCATGATGCAAATGGGGAAAGTATGATAGGGCATATACGGTTCAACACAACCTTTAACAGTTCAGTCTGAAAACCTTTACAGGTTATAGATGCAGGTTGAAATTTTATTTTATTATTTTTTTAGGCCAACAGATTTCAAAATGTATGCACACACACACACAGTGAAGAGAGACAGAGAGAGACAAAGAGAGAGACAGATAAAGAGAGAGACAGAGAGAGAGAGAGAGAGAGAGAGAGAGAGAGAGAGAGAGAGAGAGAGAGAGACAGATAGAGACAGAGACACAGAGAGAGAGACAGAGAGTGAGAAAGAGAGAGAGAGAGAGAGAGAGAGGGAGTGAGAGAGAAAGAGAGAGAGACAGACAGAGAGAGAGAAAGAGAGAGAGACAAACAGAGAGAGAGACAGAGAGAGACAGAGAGAGAGAGAGAGAGAGAGAGAGAGAGAGAGAGAGAGAGACAGATAAAGAGAGAGACAGATAGAGAGAGACGGAGAGAGACAGAGAGAGAGACAGATAAAGAGAGAGACAGAGAGAGAGACAGAGAGAGATAGAGACAGACAGAGAGAGAGAGAGACAGAGAGAGAGAGAGAGAGAGAGAGAGAGAGAGAGAGAGAGAGAGAGAGACAGATAGAGACAGAGACACAGAGAGAGAGACAGAGAGAGACACAGATAGAGAAAGAGAGACAGAGAGAGAAAGAGAGAGAGAGAGACAGATAGAGAAAGAGAGACAGAGAGAGAGAGAGAGAGAGAGAGAGAGAGAGAGAGAGAGAGAGAGATAGACAGAAAGCGAGACAGAGAGAGAGAGAGAGAGAGAGACACAGATAGAGATAAACAGAGAGAGACAGATAGAGAGAGAGAGTGTAGTATACACAAATCCAGTGATTTAAACTGCAAAACATCTGCATTCACAATATGCACTCTTATCCCTACTTATGCATCAAGCAAACACACTTTTCTTCTCAGACGCCTACAGACTCCCACTCTCCCACTCTTTTCGTTTCTTGCTGTTTTCTTTTTTCACTCTAACACAAGTCAACATGAAGAGTAATATTACAGAGATTACAGCTCAGTGGGCACATGTCCAGTCCTCCTGTGTCACTTAGGTAATCCCTATTCACCAGAAACCTCCTCACCAAATTCAATCCAAAACTCCTCATCTGATGAGAATCATCTGGTGTGTTCACTAAGGTACTGTAGAATGCTAAACATTGTTGTTTGAGTGTTCTGGACTGTTAATCCTAGATCAATATCTATTCCATTTTATATATTATACATATTATACAGCATATTGCTTATACTTAAACTTGGAATAAACGATGTCCAAGCTTTATAGCGTCTAATGTTTGTCTTGGTATTAGCTTTTATATTATGTACCTTATTGCTTGTAGTCCTTGTTTATTGTGTTCTTTACTGTTTAATTATTGTCCAGGATTCATGTAACTCTTTAACCCAGGGAGGAAACTACACACAGTTCTGTTTTGCACAAAGGTTGGGACAAAATGGACTTTGGCTTGTATGTATGTAGAGTGAATAAAGAGCAAATAAGAAGTCTCCTTGGCTAATTAAAAAGCATCCTGTTAAAGTTTTACTTAAGTGATTTTGCATTTTGCTTCAATGTCAAATAATCACTAAGACTAATTAGCATATATGCATATGGATATTTTAAAAAAATCTACACACCCAGGTTAAAATGGCAGGTTTTTGTAATGTAAAAAAAATGGAATTATGTCGGAAATTATTTATCTTAAAAAAAATTGACATATGTAAAAAATAATTGCTTGCAATAATCTAGTAGCGTAAGTCTGCAAACCTCTAAACTAAGACTTTGTTAAAGCATCTTTTGATTTTATTACACATGTGCACGGCCCTCTTCGCATCACCCCGCAAATATTTAGTTGGATTTAAGGTCTGAGATCTGGCTAGATCGTTCAGAAACATTGATCTTCTTTTGGTTAATCTAGTCCTTTGTCGATGTGGATGTACGCTTTGGGTCATTGTAGTGCTAAAAGGTAAAATTCCTTTTCCTCTTCAGCTTACTATTAAGGTTTTCACTAAAATTTTAATTTGTAATTTTAATTTGCACTAAAATTTACATTTTTCACTAAAATTTCATTTGTTAACTTTTCACATCCCATAAGTATTAGTGTGTGTGCACACTTCTGCAACTAGGTCAATATTCCTATTCTTATTTTCCCTAAAATATTCATTCATTCATTCATTCATTCATCTTCTACCGCTTATCCGAACTACCTCGGGTCACGGGGAGCCTGTGCCTATCTCAGGCGTCATCGGGCATCAAGGCAGGATACACCCTGGACGGAGTGCCAACCCATCACAGGGCACACACACACACTCTCATTCACTCACTCAATCACATACTACGGACAATTTTCCAGAGATGCCAATCAACCTACCATGCATGTCTTTGAACCGGGGGAGGAAACCGGAGTACCCGGAGGAAACCCCCGAGGCACGGGGAGAACATGCAAACTCCACACACACAAGGTGGAGGCGGGAATCGAACCCCGACCCTGGAGGTGTGAGGCGAACGTGCTAACCACTAAGCCACCGTGCCCCCTCCCTAAAATATTGTTTTTCCATAAATGTCTATACATTCATTTCATCTTGGGTTCTTTTTTATTTTTTTAAAATTTTTTTGACATGCTACTTGGGTGTGTAGACTTTTTTCACCATCATACAAAATTGTTCACAAATCTTAAAATATTATTATTTTTTTCTCTTTTTTAACAAATATTCACTCTCACTCACTCATTTTCTACCGCTTATCTGAACTACCTCGGGTCACGGGGAGCCTGTGCCTATCTCAGGCGTCATCGGGCATCAAGGCAGGATACACCCTGGACGGAGTGCCAACCCATCACAGGGCACACACACACACTCTCATTCACTCACTCAATCACATACTACGGACAATTTTACAGAGATGCCAATCAACCTACCATGCATGTCTTTGAACAGGGGGAGGAAACCGGAGTACCCGGAGGAAACCCCCGAGGCACGGGGAGAACATGCAAACTCCACACACACAAACATTTCCAGGGAATGTTCAATGATATCGAAGGTCCAATGATATCGAAATGATGGCATTATGTATTTTTATAACTTTTTATTTTTCTTAATTATTATTCCAACCTACCAGCACACTATGCTGTATACTGCATATAATGTCTGCTTTTATTTATCAAAATATCCATATTTATAGATTTGTTTAATTAGATTTGTTCATATGATGCAGGAAAGAACTGAATGACATTTGGCTTGGAATTCTAGAAGAACTCAAGGTTTGAGCTCAAGCTTCCTTATTTTATTATGCATCTGAACATGGCACTTAGTGACAAGGTTTTTAAAGAGGAACTTGCAAATTAAAGTGCAGGAAAAGGCACATAGACTCTTAGTGACTTGTAAAATTAAACAGCTTTGCTGTTTCTCCAATACATGCACTCCAATATGGTGAAATAACTAAATGCACTTGTCTTGTGTACAGGCATGGAAGCAATTTTGGAAGAAATATTTAATCTAATCTAATCTAATCTAATCTAATTTCATGACATAATGATTATCCATGTATAATCAGAGGTAAATAACCATATGTGTCATTTATGATCAACCAGCAAGCTCACTGTGAATAAATAAACACCCCCTACACATCATGCTACACCGCCTACACAAAAGACGTTCATCTCATACGTCACAATTCAACGCTTATAAACATGATATAGAAATAAGTTAGTGAGGTAGTTTAGCTGGTAGTCAAGAAGCTGTTAGATTTGATTCGTGTTGACGGGCAGTTGAAAGTCGACAACACGCTGCAATACAGCTCATTGTGAAGCTTTGACACTGTCAGCGTATGAGACAAATAAAGAAAAACATATAGCAGAAAAAAAAATCGTTTATTGTTTTTCTCAGACTTTGTTTGAGGGGTAAAACGAGGTCACGCTGATGTGCACGCGTTTCTGATATATGGACATTATCCATTCAACATAACCCCAATTTTTGCGATATATCTTATCAAAGAAATGTGCTTCCACACATCATAGAACTTACACCCTGCATTTGATTAATCATATTTAATTATTTGCTATAAAACAACTGATTTAGCTTGTTAGCAACTGATTTAATTCCAGTCCTGGAGGCGAGCAATGGGCAAAGTTGAAGTTGTAGTTCACATTGTTGACCAGTAGGTGCAATTATAATGATAAACAGCGACTTGCAGTGACAAAAGAAACCAGAAAACTTTATATTCAATGAGAGCCGGTAGCTGCGGGTGACATGAGCTACAGCAACATTTTTGGTGACTATATGTGGACGTGCCCAGAGACGTGACATACTGTATAGTGTAGACAGTATAGAGCGTGTGATCTGTGGCGAAGAACAAACACTACATCTCCTTCATCTAGTATCATATGATGCAAATATAAAATACTGTATTTATACCCAAACACCAAATCTCCCTCCAGAATCTTTCATTTTAGTGGCAAGAAAACTGATTTGTTATCAAGTGGAATGCTAGATGCACCCTAACTGTAGAAAATCAGCAGATAATTGTTATTACTATGGCAACCAGTCTACTGGTTGCGCCTACTTTTATCTTCATAGTACAGCAACTGGAGATTTGCAGCCATAAAATCAACATGTGTGAACGTAGCTTAAGTTGTTCGGTGGGGCACTGAGCATGCTATCCTATATTAGTGCAACATATAAAAAGGGAACCGAGTCAATCATTATTATTGTTCACCCATAAGAGGTATTAGTTTGAAGAGAATGTATGGAGTTGTAAAGGAGGATAGAATACGGTTAGGCTCATACCCAGCTGCTCCATCTGTAAGATGTAGATCATCTTCTCTGTAAAGCTGGCATGTCAAAAAGAGGAAAAGAATGTTGGGTATGTGTACTGACTACAGTGGTCTTCATGTGTGAAGAAGACCCACTATGAAAGTGTTTTCTACTGCACAGTAGACACACAAAAGTTCTGCTTATGACGTGTGTGTGTGTGTGATGATGATAAAGATACTGATGATAATGACTGATAAGGTGGATTAATCCTTCCAATAGACTTTGGATCATTAACAAGACATAAGCAAGACCAATATCTCTCTTCTTTTAAAATTTCAGTCTCCTTATCATTAACCCCGATGTGATTAAAAAGGTAATGAGACTTACCTTAATGATACCGATCAAATCAAGAACTAAAGAGATCAATTATAGTGCTTTATACTATAAGTATAGATGAGGGTTTTTCCTTTCCCATTCCAAAGCCTAAGCTTTAATGTGCTTGAAGAGGGCAGCGTGTAATGCGATTTGCTGGCTCTCGGCTCTGTGAACTGGAAGGCGCAGAAAGAGTAGGTGCTTAGGAGTCAAGGGCTCAATTTTCAGGCGAGGGTCATGTTGTCGTTGACCTCATCTCCGTAACCGCCTTCCTTTCTAAACAGATCTCGTCCTTGAAAGTATACTTAAGCTATTTAGTCTGACAACAGAGAATATCCAACTAAATATTTAATCATTTGCAGTTACTGGGTTTCTTGGATTTTTGCACCTGACCGATAGTTCGGAGGTAAACACGGCATCATGGGATGTGACAATTGATTCATCCAGTTTGGTGCGAATTGATGCGAGATTAGAGGATGTTGTGGATGGAGTTAAGTGGAAACAGATAATTGGCTGTGACGACCCCTAACGGGAAAAGACGAAAGTAGAAGAAGAAGAAGATTATTGTCAGATGTAAACTCTCTCACTCACTCACTCCTTTTCTACCGCTTATCCGAACCATTCTCGGGTCACGGGGAGCCTGTGCCTATCTCAGGCGCCATCGGGCATCAAGACAGGATACACCCTGGACGGAGTGCCAACCCATCGCAGGGCACACACACACACACTCTCATTCACTCACACAATCACACACTACGGACAATTTTTCCAGAGATGCCAATCAACCTACCATGCATGTCTTTGGACCGGGGGAGGAAACCGGAGTACCCGGAGGAAACCCCCGAGGCACGGGGAGAACATGCAAACTCCACACACACAAGGCGGAGGCGGGAATCGAACCCCCAACCCTGGAGGTGTGAGGCAAACATGCTAACCACTAAGCCACCGTGCCCCCCCCAGATATAAACTCACACTTTCATAATATAACATGATGCAATAGTAGCATCGATGCCTCACAGCTCACAATCCTAGAGTTTCATTCTACCTTCCAAAACCATCCCAGAGTTTGGACGTGCCGTCTTTTCATTCATGCTGGATGTGAATGAATGCAAGCCTATACAGTATGTATGTTGATGTCCTGCAATAGACCGGTGTCTCATTCATGGTATATTCCTGCCTTGTCTGCTCTGTTTTTGGGAGGAGCTCCAGAATTAGTGACGACTCTAACAAAGGATAATGCGGTTTCTAAAAAATAATCAACCCATCACGTTGTTAGTCAAGTGAAAATACTGCATGTATTAACAAACGATGTGCCACTTGAAACACTTTAGCAATGCTACATAATAATAATGTGACAAGTTAAACCAAGAACTTAGTGTGCATCCATCATGGGGATTAGATCACCTTTATACCAAGTTGCCTCCAAGCTCTCAGTGCAAACACACTTTACAATAAATAATCAAGTGTGCATGGTATTTTAGAAAAGACTGAATGTGAAGTGTATAGTCCTTAATGCTGAGAATTCCCTAAGCTTGAAGCATCGTTAAAAAAAAATCGTTAGAGTTTGTAAATAAGCTGTGCAACCTTTATCTGGGGAATTCCACAGAGAACATGACATGCCTCCAGGAACATGACACGCCTGCAGCATGAACTCTGTGCATATATTACCTTCTTATTACAGAACAAATTACATCTTACTGAAAGCTTAATTACAGCTTATAGATAAACAGAATAACATCCTTCAAAAAGAGAAGACAAAGTGTCTTTAAATTAAAATCACAATATATTTTTAGAGACACCGAAATCCATCAGATAAAACCAACTTGCCATGTCATGTCTATCTAATAAGAGAAGAATGAACAGTACAAGGACATTGTGTAAATGCATCAAGATGTCAGAGTATCAAATCCTTGCCAAAATCTGCACAATATTTTTCATCCTAATGGTTTCTTTCAGTCAATAATGACTAGCATTATCTGTTCATTTGGAAGGATTAGGGAATAAAAGGTGACTCTTGGAATACATGACACTGAGCTAATAATATTAGCTAAAATTCGCTGGAGAGAAGAAAGCAAGGGAGCCAAAGAGAACAAAAACTGGTGGATAGCAAAAAAAAAAAAAAAAAAGAAAAGAAAAGAAAAGAAAAAGAAAGTTGCAGTCCGCTGCAATATTTAAGGTTTTATATATCAAGAGTGGGAGAAAATGTGAAGGGACGATATCAATGCCCATCAGCATTTGACCTTCATAGTAGCTTAGTAGGGCTATTGTGAAAGTCGGCACCCGTTTAGGAGAAAATCGTCTCTTAGGAAGGCATAATGCTTGAAAGTGTTCCACCCTGCACACTTTTTAAAATGCCTCTGCTCACTCGTTACACCAGAAAATGGATGAGCTTAGAGCACAGGACTAATGCATTTTTGCAGCAATGAAAACACTTGGTGTAATGAGGCTTGAAACAGAGGGGATTATGTGTATTTGTAGATCAGTGCAAGCACACACACACACACACACAAGTGTAGAATTATCATAGATTGTGAACAAAATGGTTTCATGTGTGATTGCCAACGTTAAAAGAATCGAATCGAAATCGCTCAATATTTAGGATGACATTTGAGCAGCTGTTGGTATATCGAGATGCTTTGTGGATTGAGATAAAATGTTAAATAATGTATTACTGAAACTGACTGACTAATTCTGGAGGAAAACGATTACAAATAAACAAAACCCAACATTAGAGTCGAATAACGCTTGCATCACGGCCACCGAGCATCGTGTGCCTTGTGCTTGTTAATTACGCGAGCATGAAAATTATGACACATTAGTAATAAGGCATTGTTTAGAGAATGTTGGACATGGAGCTGCCAGGCAGGAGGCAAAGAGGAAGGCCAAAGAGGAGGTATATGGATGTAATTAATGAGAATATGAAGCTAGTAGGTGCAGGCGTTGAGGATGCAGAAGATAGGGATAGATAGGTGGAGAGAGATGATTCGCTGTGGCGACCTCTGAAGGGAAAAGCCGAAACAAGAAGAAGAGTAAGAAGAAGAGTAATAAGGCATTGTTTAGAAATATGATACGTTATTTAAATGGTATCATGATGGTAAAAATCTAAGGCAATTTGGATGGAACCACACTGTAAAATGATGACAAATTAGTTGAAATCCATGTAGATCATCAGTTAAACCTGGCGTTTCGGGGTACATCCGAAGCACGATATTCACTTTATAGTGTATTATTTTGAGAAATCTGAGAAATAATTTTTGGGTCATAGTCATATAATGTCCTGCCCAAACAAGGAAATTAGAAAAATTCATTGAAATTGAGCCTAGAAACACTGCACATATTTAATCAGCACCACAAATCTAGAGCTTTAATTGTTCATCTCGTTCACTACGTTATCAGTACGTAGCTCTAGACAAACTTTGTGTACTCGACCCCAGTCTCAGTGTCTTTATCTTTATCTTCCAGCTCTCGTGTGCTTTTTCACACACAATAAGAGTAAGAATAGTGAACGTTCACTTCACATCAGCTCCTCCTTCACACAACAAGGAGGCGGGATTAAGTCAGCTCTCATTCATACCATAATATGATTCGCTTCTCTTATCCCTTCCAGCTCTCTGATTGGTAAAGAGACGTGTCAATCATTTCCTATACGCTCCATGTACACACAACGGGAGGGGAAAGTGAAGGAAAAAAAAAAAAACACAAACAATCCGCCCGCTCCGGCTGCCATCTTGGATATACAGTAATGCCTACAGTGTGAAGCGCTTCACTGACGGAGAGCCGGAGAGAGACAGACACACACACAGGGAGAGAGAACACGGTTTCATCCGAACTCAAGACGCGTAACCAGGAGGAATATATATATATATTTTTTGTTTTTTTTAATAAGACAAAGCTGCTAATTTTCGCTGCTCCTTTAGCCGGACATGCTAACCGTCTCTGAGGGACCCGATTCGGGCAAACGGACGCCGGCGAACCGTCGACATTTCACCGCTTCGACGTTTTAACCGATTGTTTTTTTTTTTTCTTTCTTTCTTCTTCATTTCTTTTCCTCAGAGACAACAGGGAAAAAACCGAATATATATATAGATAAAAACATATAGATAAAAATCCGCTAGTATTTTGTCTTCTCTATAACGTTATTGTGCGTTAAAGAGAACGCTCGCGCACACAATGTGAATTAACAAATATAGCCTTAGCCTCGTTAGCTCTTGTTTATTTTTATTTTTTATTGTCTATTTTATTAAACTAACCCGTTCGGTATATTCAGACGTTTAATACACGTATTAATCTACCTCGGTGTCATTTTTAACAGCGTGCGGATGTGAATACAAACGTCCACGACTTTTGTCCGATAAAAGTGACAAACGTTTTATTTCGATTTGTTTTTATTTTATCGCTTGTAAAATGTCGAATTTGTAAGATTTAATAACATTAACGTGGTCAGTTATAGAATTATTAAGTGTTTGGTTTAGGGGGGGGGGAGAAAAAAAAAAGTGTCCCAGAGAGAAGCTGTGATCTGTCCGAAAGGGATCTCGTTTTGATTTGTTGTTCAGTTTCGATTAATAAACTGAGATTTTTTTTTTATTATTTATTTTTTATTATTATTATTATTATTAGATCGTAATGTTCGTCTCGTCAACACAGAGATATAATCTACAGCTGTGTTTTTCGCCCCTACGTGATTTCTGTCTCTCTTTCTGGTTTTGTTGTTTCGAGCTGTAAACGATTTTATATGATCGAGTGGATCATCGATAGGTCGTTATCGAGCACTTGGGATTCTTGGGATTTTTTTTAAACCCCCCCAACCCACCCCACACACACACACACACACCCACCCACCCTTCGGCATGGATGTGTTTTAAAGCAGTTGATCACTGGTCAAGAGAGCGAACAGGGACATTACTGGAGGCCTGTCGGATTCTGACGGAAAGAACTACTTGGTTTTTTAAAAGGACCGCAAATATATAAATATATACAATGGGTTCTGCGACAAAACTGGCCTTCGGAGTGTTCCTCATCTCATGCTCCTCAGGTGGGTTTAACATTACTGTCTGACTCGATTTAACCACACAATATGCTAGGAGATGAGATCACACACACATACACACACACACACACACCAGCCTCAATAACCCAACATATATCGTTAATTCCTTGTAGTTGTTATGCATTAAATCTACACAAGCACTTTTCCTCATAGGGAGATTTTTATCCCCATGAGAGATGTAAAAACATGCCCATAACATAACATAACATAACACTAACACACAAACACAAATCTTGTATGGCTTCAAATACACGGCATTTGGAGCTCGATCCCGTTGTTAAGCTGTAAATCATATTCAAACACCGAACTTCAGTTCACATTCTGATGATTTTTTTTGTGTCCGTGTTCCACGTGAAACGTCTCTGTCGATCGACACGTCAAAAAAAAACCTGGAGAATGGACGAGAATGATTATTTGATCATACCAAATGGAGCAAAGCTCATGTTTGCATATAAACAGATAAAAATCAGACCTGATCCACCCGTGTTTCATAATACTCTGTTACTGAAGTGTGTGTGACAGAGAGAGAGAGAGAGAGAGAGAGAGAGAGAGAGAGATGAGCCTCCGAAACGAAGCAGTGTATTTTTTTGCTTAAGGGACATGGGAATGTTTGCCGTCCTCCTCATGAGCGTTTTCCTTTTCGCTTTGAAGAGGACGGTTCATTAGTTCATTCACCCACTCATCTTAATCCTGATCAGGGTCACGGCGGATCCGGAGCCCATCCCCGGAGAGCTGGGGCAGGACCGTCATATTAGTTTACAGCCTAATGTTCATTGGAATCTTATTTAACCCTGAATGCTGCTATTCATTAGTCTGGGTCACACCTGAAACGGTTAAATTTACAATCACATGACTTCCAACAGTTAGAAAAGCAAGAACAGATGTGATAACTCAGGCTTTTACAAAGATTTACAATCGTGCACTGATCCTCCTAAAGAGAACGTTTATGGTTTACAGGTGAAGGACGAATGTGCATTTTATTGTGTGAATCTTTTCTTTTTCATGTGTTTTCGTAACCAGGTCTGATTCTGCATTACAGATGTGAAAGTGTTGTCGAATGTGGCTAGTCACGCGAGAGAATTTCCCTTTACTATAACTTCAGAACTGGCACGTAGATTATGATGGTTGTGAACAATTGAACAATTTATTGCCTTGCATTGATAAACCAAATCAGCGTTACATCACAGTAAATAAAGTGCCGAACACACTTAATACTACGTTGCATCTAAGTAACGACCAGGGAATTTGCCTCTAATACATCTAAGTACTATACTGCTAAATATTCACAAGTAGAGAGACAAGAAGCTTGTTTTTTTGTACATATTCACAAAGCAGTATTTTTTTTTAATATATAAATATATAAATGATCCCCTGTTGATATAGTAGGACGTGTGTTTAGCGCTGTCCCTGTACTGTTTTTAAAAACAGCATTTATCTTTTCTTTTGTTGCATTGTAGATTAACAGCAGCAGTTCACGTTAAAGCAGAAAAAGCTCGAATTTAAAGTTTAAAAACACACACAAAACTTCTTTCTGACTTCAGATCACCAAAATATCTTTGTCTGACACATCATAGATACCTAACGTAAAAACGCACGTGTCTCCGCTCTCAAGATCTCGTTAAGTATCTCTGCTGCTGTCCGACACACAATATGCCTAGTTTAAAGAATTTTATTTGAATGTTATAACGAGCTTCACAAGCTTGTTAACTGCTACAGCTGGATATAAGCTTCCGGTATTTTTATCTGCTGTAATGATGTAACGAGTACACCAAGACGTCTTACGTTATTGGAAGTTATTATTACGTTACTGTCTCACGCCCCCTTTTTAACCCTTCTATCCGCGTAAGTCAACACCCTTCCAAAGCCACAGGCGATACTCTCTTCAACCGCTGATAGTTAGGGGGACGACGTTGCACCTTGGCTCAGTGAAGGCTTTGCAATCAGTCGTTGCTAACCAGGTTCATATTCAGTGTGTACTGTGTATACTGCGAATGGATGTATATGTGTGTTTTAGCATCAAAGCACTGACCTGATTTAGCACCAATATTTCATAGAGAATTGAACTACGCAGACTTGCGTGTTATGCGTTGCATCTTTGTTAGAATACGTTGTCCCAGAGCCACGTGTGTTTATTAAACTAGTTTACCGACTTTAATTTGCGGCTCTTGGTTTATTAGGCAATTTGTTTTTGCCCTCAACGGTTTAATTTAGCCCACAACCATAGCGTCGTACATAATAGTATGTGAGCTGCTTTGTAAACAAATATCAGACAACAAATCAAAGGAAACAAGCCGCACGCCACCTAAAATATTCCACCATAATAACCTCATTCACAGTTTTAAGCCAGATCAGAAGGTTTATACGTAAAGCTTAAGTTAAAATTTGATTTAATGAAATGCATTTAGCATGTAGAGCAGAGTTTTTGTATTATTGCAGTGCATAGTTCAGCCCAGGCTCAAGTGCTCCCGCATTTGAGAAATTAAAGACAGGCGCTGTGCACCAGACGAGTAATTCAGGTGAGGCTTTTCACATCGATTGGCTTGACCACATGAGCTCTGGCATGGTTAAAGTGCCTGATTGCCAAGTGGGCCAAAGCTGGGCATCTGCCAGTGTAAGGTTAATTAAACATTATTCATACCTCACGCCTCTCTGAGCCATTTACATTTACCAACATGCAGTCGAGAGACGTAGTCGACCTTTGCAGGTGACTGTTTAGCTGAGCATGCAAATACAAAGCACGCCTCTTCCCTCGCACAATCATGTTGCAGGATACGGCTGTAAATCATGTCAGCTTGCTCCGAGTGTTTTGGTCGGAATGAAAGTGTGCGGTGAAGTTTATGATATTCGCACAACAAACACCGGCGTTGGTGGTTCGAATCGGTACCCGTTATAATCGCTTCATTACACAACATTCTTGTACAGTATATTTGAATATTTGGCACTGCTTTGCCACCTGCCGTTCAGTAATGGCGTTATTGACATACAATAAAAAAGAACAAAAGTCTGGAGAGATGTTTGAAAGTCTAAGATCTTATCAAGAAAAAGACAGTTTGTCTTTGTTTCTGTCTTTAGCTCGAACGTTTATCCGATGTTCAGGTCGGCTCATTATCCGGAGATTTTACTGAACGTCAAACAAGAGCGTTTGTTTAAACAGTGTGGGCGAGCAGACTAACATATCTTTAAGCGTGTTCTCTCATCATGTGGGTTTCCAGTTCATCCCATAGTTTTGGGTTTGTAGCAACAGCAAGGAGAAGGAACATACGCTCTGCCTGTGCGTCGTGTTTCTTGGGTAGGTTCTAACATCATTACTTTGACATGGCATCATCCGTAATTCTAGTTTTGACACGATGAGGAAATTTTCTTTTGTAAATCAGATCCTGCCACTTCTCCAGCAGATCCCCAAAACAAAGGTTTTCCCTTCCAGTCAGGATAACACACATTTTTTTTACCCCCACAAGCCATGGCGAACACACCAACGGGTAATTTTGGTAAGCCTTTGCATTAGCAAACAATCCAGCCTCATATTTTCAGCGTGAGGTCACGAAATGACAAAAACAAGGAGTAGGAGCCACAGAAAAACAGCGCTCTTTCTAGTTATAAAAAGAAGGCCAATTAGTCATATTTTGTCCCTGCAGTCTCACCTTGACCACTAACCACAAAAGACATCGGAGCTCAAAGAGACGATGATTTTCAGCACCTTTAATTCCAGCATGTCATCTGCTGAGCCGTTAGCAAATATTTAACTCGTAGTGAAAACATTTAATTTGTTTTGTTTCCTTGGTGAAAAGAGGCAATTAGCGTTTCTCCTGCATGTTTCTTTAATGCCGCTCGGACGGATGTTTTTCTCCCTCGAGATCAGATGTCCATTTGGAGCCGTATTCTCAGGCTCTCAGAGATTATTACCTCCTTATTAACAACTCGTAGCACACTTGGCTCGTTTGCGATTGCAGTCGAACAAACGGAATTCTTGCACATGTAAAGCAATAAAATATGTAAATAGCGTTTGAATTGTCCTCCAGCCATTTAACTATGGAGAGGATTTTATGTTTAACTCTCCATATTTCGAATGTTTTTCTTTTTTTTTTGCCTGTTTATTTATTAATTAACTTTTTTTTTTTTTTGATTGATAGCTTGACCTTGCTTGTATTTTGATCCTCCTTACCAAGTGGACTTATATAACACAGGCAGGTCGTCGTTTCCAAGATGGAGGTGCCCGCGTGAATTATTTACAGCCTCGGCTTGACCAGTGCTGACGGAGAGGTTATTCGAAATCAAAAAGTGCTGTCTTTTGTCCCTTGACGCTTTTCTTCGACCCTGTACCGCAGAGCTCGAAATTAACGTCGTCCTGTCAGCGGGGCAGTTAGGAAAGGGCTGAGGACAGTGCGAGTCCTTGCTCTGATGATTGCAGGACAATATAAAAAAGTGTAATCCGTTTAAGAACGACTTTTTCTATCTCGCAAGGGGCAAAACTTTCTGTAGCGCAGATATTGAGTGGCCTTTATTTATTTATTGCTTTTATCTGAACCGAACCCTTTAAATAGACCAGTTCAAAGATTCATATTAGGAAAGAGATTTGTGCTAGAAATGCGGAAGGATTGTGCAGCAGTGTTGTTTTATTTTTTTGTAAAGATATTTCTTTTCTAACTTTTTAAAAACGTCACCCGGTGGAAGCGAGATTTTTTTTGCACCAGCAACAGTTGCACAGCATTTCAACATCTTTATCCGTGGCTCGGGTCCCAGGTCTTTACACTCGCACGAGCGAGTGTCATGTGACCAGAGAAGGAAGTGGTGTGTGGTCTCTGTTCCCACAAGTAGGTTCAAAAATTTTCAAGAACACAACAGGACTGATTATTATGGAGAGAAATAGCGCATTACAGTCAAACAGGTTTTAAGGAGATACAAATTAATTAACTGTGGTGCTTAAAAGGGTGAACAGGTAGGAGTAGGGTTCAAATAGTTCACTGTAAATACGACGTAAACGAATCCCGAGTACTGTTATTTGAGGTTATCACATAGTTCATACTTTACCCGGGGTTAACAGCTAATCCTGGCTCTTCATAATCTGACGTTTCACATTGTTAATTCTTAAACCCTGGATTAACTTTCTTCTTATTTGCATATTTGCGCGTACGCCCATGACAAGGATAAATACAGCGTGCATCTGTTTAAATAACAGCTTGCCTTACACTTTCACATCAGTGACGGAAATAAGGACAGGTCTGTGTTGCACCTGGGCAGGTTCTGTTATCTTTCATAGCTTTATCATCTTAAAAATGTTTTTTTTTTTTAAAGTTTGTCATTGATTCTGCTCATTTTTTCTGTGTCACATATCCCCCCCCCCACGCTATGGCACGTACTTCCCTTTTGTTCACTGTTTTGCCACCTGACGCCACCGACCCGTATTTTTCGCTACGTCATGGTTTTCACGTGATGCTGTTCAGTTTCTGTTTGGATGTCTGTCACAGGGAAAAAACACCAGAAGCTGACTACACGTCGGCGTTAGTGTTTTGTTTCTTTTGCAATTCATTTATTGTTAACAAGTAAACTAAAGTCGGGTGTGTGAGTACACATAACGAGTTTGTAGCTGTAACTAATTATGATAACTAAACAGTTTCATTTCCTTCATTAAAAGCTCTGTTTACCTTTTGAGACCGTAGGCATTCGTACATCTTCATCTGTTTGGCAAACACGGACAAGAGAAGCTAAGGCCCGGTTCACACCTGTTATTATAAACGTGTCTCCAGTGACCACTTGCGATCGGATTTCATACATCGTTTCCGCTGTAGAAAGCCTGTCGAACGCATTTATTACGTCAGCCTTCCACCGCATTTCTTTTCAGGCAGAAATGCTCCACCTTTTCCATGTATGTGCTGTTTCCAACATTTCAATTGCATGATCTGTGGATAAAACTTATAAATGAAGGAGACATGAGATGAACAAGATTATAGTTCGGTTCCACAAAGCACTATCAGGCTAGTTCTCCACAACATAGTAGAGACTGTAGTAGAGACTGTAGTAGTAGTTTTCTTGCATGAATGACATATTTTCCAGCTAGCACCATGACATGACAAATAGTCGGTGCTTTATTGCCGTCAGGGACGCGTCGAGTCACATTCACACTCCAAATGTGACACGAACATACGCATACCAGTCGTCCTCGAGATCCATTTGACCCTAATCACACCTTGACCACTCACGCACAGGTCACCCAGGACTCATGCTAATAACAGCCTTGCGGCACAGATTTTCTTCTAATTTCTACACTGACAATCTGAGCACTTATCATGTTGTCTTGTGTTTGTTTTGTTTTGTTTTTGCCTTAGTAACAACACCGAGCGGTGGGAAGTTGTCGTAGCAAACCACTATACTGAAAGACAGAGATTTAAAATTCGATGTGCAGAATAGCAGCGTGTATATCTTTTAAAGATATCAGATCGACTCCGTGTCTTCGGCTGAATTGCTCACGCAGCACACTGTGTAGGTGACAGAAAAGACAGTTTTATGTTCCCGCAGTCTGAGCTAAATAATCACAAGGATACATTACCGCTGAAGGATAATTAAAAATGAAGAAGAGACCTAAAAGGCTGTGATAAAATCACGGTGCTGTTTTCCTGACGAAGGCGGTCTGCCGCGTAGTTCGTCCAAGGCTCCTCGTAAAGCGCGAAGCGCTTATATCGCGATGTTACCTGTCGTTTCAACCTCCTCCACTCCTGAAGCTGTTTGGCTCGAATGAACACAATTTGTTGATACAATGCATACTGTATTTATTTATTTATGTATTTATTTAATTGGGTTTTCTTGCCTTGGATGGTTAGAAGCTCTCATACGTGAATGTTTTGAAAAAATTGGCCAGCCTCCTTAATACGATCATTATTTCAGCGTTGAGATTTATTAGAATGAAACTAGCGGCGAAACCGCAGCGTAGCGAACATGTCGAGACTCTGCCTCAGTAGTTTGGGATCGCTTATAAATTTTTCTTGCTTTCCAAAAAAAAAAAAAAAACAGATATTTATCCATTTTAAAAAATACATTTTATGAGATCATTTTTAAAGAAAGATCTACTTTGTCCCACAGAAGCCCGTCGTCAGAAAACGTCGGTCCTTTGGTTCATTCTCATGTTGTGTTTGCTAATCCAAGACTAATTGATTATTAGTAAACTCTATAGTAATTGCGCTTGCGCAGCTGAACACCGTCGTACCGATTAAGGGAGAAATAAAAGCTGCCTTCTTTAGGTTACTTTAGTATCTGGAGCATCAGGAGTTGGATTTGTTTACAGGTTTAAAAATGGACAGGAAGAAAGATCTATTTTTATTTTCATGATCTTCTCCTACCATGCTGTGGTTCTCTACTCCCTTCATAGAACAGAGCAAACTGCTTCTAACCAGAACAGAAAAAGGTGTACGAGGCCCTGATAGAAAAACGAGGGAATTTCCGAAAGATCGCAGACTTTCGTAACGGTAGCATAACGGTAAAGAAGTTTAATGTTGGACAAAACTCTACAGGTTTCCACCACTGTGTCGCTTGAAGTCACACGGTGTCACACTGTTAAAAGGTGTTGATTAAAGGTGGGGTCTCCGTTGTTTGAAAGCCAATGTTGACATATAAAATCACCAAAACAAACACACCCCTAACACAAATGGGTCCCACCCCTGTATTGATAGCTCCGCCCACACATACATACGTAACCCAGGCAAATAATGGAAAGAAATGTGTCTTTATCATAGCTGAAGGGAAGAACAATACGATTGCAGATAAACAAACAAGCAAAAATGACACACAAGCATAATCATGTAAAGGACAAAGGCATATATTAGTTCTGTGTAACAAAGCAAAACCAACGTTACTCACCTATCGAGAAGGAAAAAAGCGCTTCGGCGTCCCATCGCAGGCCTTCCTGCTCCTTCAGTTCTCTCCAGTGCTGGAAAGCTGATCCTATATTAACACGTCCTACTTCTTACCTTATCGTAAGCCTTTCTTCGCTTTCTTTCTTTGTTTTTATCCTCCATGTCAATGTTAAAACCGCTTTCTGCTAATGTCACACATGCGCACTGAACACTCTCTCCGCCCATATTGACAAGACACGCCCCTTTCTGCTCATTGGCTACACGTAAGTTTTGTGTTTGTTAGGTTTGCCGGCCCGACTCAGTTTTCTGAACCATTTCTCAAACAGCGGAGACCCCACCTTTAATTCTCTGTAACAGCACCTCAGACAGTAGTGCCGTCTGTAATTCAGTGTTTATATTAAGTACACGTCGTTAAAGGAGCGTATTTTAATATGAAATTCCTGAAGATTCTGAATAGGATTTCAGATTTCAAAAAGACAGGACCCTAAATATCACCAAGCCCATAATCCCCCGCCCAAAGTAAAAGTTTCTGAAATATAGGTTTTAATGAGATATTCGTTCATTTCAGCGTGACACGAAATATCATTTTGTCTGCGTAAACAAAGAAACAAAGAAAATGTAGAACCATCAATACAGCGCAGTTTTGTGAGATGTTTATTTAACATTTGTGGAAGACATCAGCGTCAGTGCTTTGAATTGTCACTTTGTAAAGAGCTTGCGTTGCCTTGTGTCTCTAAAACATGCCAGCTGTGTGGGTTTTTGTGTGTGTGTGTGTGTGTGTTATTAACATCATGAGATGAAAAAACATGAAGAACCCTATAAACCGATAATTAGTGTGACATGTCATAAGAATTTATTCTCTTTTTTTGGTACCGTTTAAAAAGAGGAACGTTGAGAAACGTGGAGCCCCAGACATACTGATACTCCAGCTACAGTGCAGGAGCAGAAGGTATTTAGCAACAAGAAAATAAAGCAGGATCTAGTATGAGAAATGCTCTGAAATCTGCAGTACCTGAGCAGCGCAGAGGGGAACACAAGAAGTGTTAGTTAATGAGCAGATGAAGGAAAAGCAGGTGTCGGCTCTCCGTGGAGGAGGCATGCTGGGAACGCACTGACATGACAGTGACACGAATGCCGCAGGAAGATGGAAACGTTTTTGTTTTTACCGCAGCAGCTTGTGGTACAGTGATGACACTGTGTTAATGACTTGACCACTGCTTAGGGACTAAATCTTCTTAAATGTTCTCCAGAATTCTGTGCATGTTAAAGAAAGAGAAACAATGCAAACATTCTGACCAATCAGGTTTGCACGTTGCGTGACAGACACGTAACCGATTACATATGTAAACGTGCCGTTTGAATAAGAAATCTTCCTGTTTTCTGTAAGAACAAGCAGTTTATAAGGGTTTTAAAAAGGAGTTTTTTTTTAACGAACTTCACACCGACGCTCCGCGAGCTCTTCATGACTAACAGTTGACCGAAAAATCTTTTTTATATGTTTATCTCAAAGAGAGAAAACTCAACAACCTAGAGTTTGTTCTTCTTCAGCTTACCTACAGCAGTCATGTTGCCGTTTAGCTTATTGTGCACCTGAATTTATTTAATTTAAAAAAACAAACAAAAGTGTCTTAGCACAGCGTAATCGAGCACTGGATGCAGTCGGTGGCTCTGTTTTAATGATCCTGCAGCTGGAGGCTCACGAGCACAATCAATAACTGAGGATTAATATCACACATGGAAGGATGTAAGGAACAAAAACAAATGTATTCCTCGTGCCTTTAGATGTGCAGCGCGTTGTTGGGTAACAGATAAACACCAGTCCCAATTTCTTCCATTTTTAAAACACGACACTGACGCTGAAGCTCCGAGCATCGACTGATACCCGATACCGATCCCACACCGACATCCTCTCGACCAAGCTCTGTAATATCCAGGAACAGGATTAGTACAATTTCAGCTCATTACGCTGCAGATGACAAAAAAACAATGATAGAAAGATTCAGCAGAATGTAAAAATTTCTTTACCTCAAACTCATTTTTTCAAAAGTATCGCAGTGATATTTTTCGATGACTGTAGCGCGGTGCAGCGCGGAGATGTTTATGCACGTGTACAAAATAAATGGTAATAACAAGACTCGTCCTGTGAGGAAACAACCTGCAACGTTTAAAACGTTTAAAAGCTGTGACGTTTTTTTAGTTTCTGATGAACAAATTCAGCAAACATGAAATGCATCTAATAAATTAAAGTAGAACTTCAAAAGATTTCAGCGACTGATCTTAAAAGATTTCATTTCAACTCATTCACTGGGTGTAGATCACAGAGGGAAAAAAACGGTTTGATGTTAAACTGCTGCTATACTGGAACTCGATGGCACACGGCAAGAAGGATCTTGCCCGGACTCTTCTCTCTGCTCTCCATCCATCATCACGGCAGATGCGCTCTGATCTGTTAAGTGCACTTTGTTGTTCTAGGCCTCCGTGACAGATACGTTTTATTCAGGCAAAGTGCCCTAGCGCTTCAGAGTTAGACCGTAGCGGACATGCCTCGTTTTGCATTTCAGACTTTAGGAAGGAGCGTAGGAAGTGATGTAAGCGCGATACGAAGCAGACGTGTCGCAGGCGGCCGACATATCCGCAGTATTTTTATCGCTGTCTTGAAATGAGGCAAAGCTAGCAGAGAGTACAGGATTCAGCCTTTTGATAACTTTTTATTACTTAAATATCTTCAGTCCATCTTGTGTACTTCAGCTCAGAGATCAACAGTAAACATAATAAACAAGAGACCAAACAGACCGAGCTGGAACGTTTAGAGCCCGTACACAGAGCCGCCGGGTGAACCGTCGGTCGCAGCGGGACCTTCACCCGTATATCATTCACACAGGTTGTTTTATTCTTAAGAAGCACCTTAAATACTGCATTACAACATCATCCAGTGCTCAGAATAGCACAGGTATAGTGTCCAGATCGCACGGTTTCACCAAACAGAACAAAACGTTTCGCTTTGAGGCCGCATGCAATTCGAGAAAGCTGGCCTTCGAATTCTCTGTGGAGGAAAATCCCCATTCCAGGAATTTCAGTCCCTTTTTTGGTAAGCGATCCGTAAGGCAAAACCGCAGAGCCAGCGAGGAGATATCGTGTCACCGAACTCAAAAGGCTGTAGCGCTCTCCGACAGATTTTTTATTTTTTTGCTTCTCTAGGTTTCATTTCTCATTTCACTGGAGGCCAGAGAATGAATAAATTGCACATTAGGCCACATATGGGGAAGTGAAGGTCAGGACTTCAGGAGAAATATTAGATTCAACAACAAAAAAAAAAAAAACGTCAGATTTCCAAGACTTGGAATTAAAGCAGTTAAACACACAACCTAAACAAGATTCCCCCCAAACCCCCCACCACGTATATTTGCATAACTGCAGAACTTGAGAAGGCGACATCTCAGCCTCGCAGTTCTTATATAAAACGTTCGGTTTCAACGCTTTTTTAAACAAATTAGTTAGCGTATTTTTTTAACACGTCAGGTCCTGCGCCTTCAGAGGATTCTTTGTTTACGTCGCACCTTTCCCCGGTGTGCTTTTAGGAGCTTACCTTTTTAGCCCGGCTGACTGAGTGTTTCACGCTCATTAAAAATAGCAGCCGAGGAGCGCTCGTGTTCATCCGACCAGCAGCAGAATATGGGTCAGAGATTTATCGTGTCACATTGAGGAGAGTTTAGAGGGTGAACTGGCTTTTACTACTACTTCTGCTCCCTGGAAAGCTTCCTGCACTCGTTAACTCCTGCATCCAGACGTTCTCCAGAGGGAATGAGAGAAAACATGGTAGAATGTAAAGAAAGGAGGGATAGAGAGAACTTTGTAGCTTATAGCTGCTCTAACGTAAGTGTAGTACGGCAGCAATGTGCCTGTGGTGTAATGGGAATAAAATAATTATGAAATAAACGGATGGGGATGTTACGGTTATCAGAGGAAGATAATGCTGAGGATTTCTGGCTCTTTTGGACAACTCCTGCACAGATCCCTGACTCTGGCTCAACCCCACTGAACACCTTTGGGATGAACTGGAACACAGACTGAACCCCAGACCTCCTCAGTCTTACAACAGCAGTGACTGATCTCACTGAACCCCAGACCTCCGCACTCTTACAACATCAGGGTCTGATCTCACTGAACCCCAGACCTCCGCACTCTTACAACATCAGGGTCTGATCTCACTGAAGCCCAGACCTCCGCACTCTTACAACATCAGGGTCTGATCTCACTGAACCCCAGACCTCCGCACTCTTACAACAGCAGTGTCTGATCTCACTGAACCCCAGACCTCCGCACTCTTACAACATCAGGGTCTGATCTCACTGAACCCCAGACCTCCTCACTCTTACAACATCAGTGTCTGATCTCACTGAACCCCAGACCTCCTCAGTCTTACAACATCAGGGTCTGATCTCACTGTACCCCAGACCTCCTCAGTCTTACAACATCAGGGTCTGATCTCACTGTACCCCAGACCTCCTCAGTCTTACAACATCAGGGTCTGATCTCACTGTACCCCAGACCTCCGCACACTTACAACATCAGGGTCTGATCTCACTGAACCCCAGACCTCCTCAGTCTTACATCAGGGTCTGATCTCACTGAACCCCAGACCTCCTCAGTCTTACAACATCAGGGTCTGATCTCACTGTACCCCAGACCTCCGCACACTTACAACATCAGGGTCTGATCTCACTGAACCCCAGACCTCCTCAGTCTTACATCAGGGTCTGATCTCACTGAACCCCAGACCTCCTCAGTCTTACAACATCAGGGTCTGATCTCACTGTACCCCAGACCTCCGCACACTTACAACATCAGGGTCTGATCTCACTGAACCCCAGACCTCCTCAGTCTTACATCAGGGTCTGATCTCACTGTACCCCAGACCTCCTCAGTCTTACAACATCAGGGTCTGATCTCACTGTACCCCAGACCTCCTCAGTCTTACAACATCAGGGTCTGATCTCACTGTACCCCAGACCTCCGCACACTTACAACATCAGGGTCTGATCTCACTGACGATCTTGTATCTGAACGAACACAAATCCCCACAGACGCACTCCAACATCTGGTGGAAAACCTCAGTAGAGAAGAATGGAGCTTGTCATAACAATAAAGGAGGAACTGGAGAGTAGATACGGCTGTGATAGTCAAATGTGCACAAACATTCATCAGTAATCAAGATGCATAACAGAACCTTTACAGTTACAATCACCTCATCATTTCTTTGATTCCTCAAAGAATTCTCTGCATTCCCAATTAAGACGACTTGTAGTATATCTGGAACGGATCCTGTCCGTTTATCAGCACCAGGGGACTATTATCTAATTTTGCCCCTCCCACTATGCTCCGCCCATTTTTTTCCCCTCTTGCTCCTTCATAATTTAAATAAAACATAAAAAAACTATCAAAAAAAAAAACCGCACTTCTTTTATAAGCTTCTTCCGACTTTAATAGCTTGTAAAGTACAAATCCGAGACGTCAACTCTCATCTTTCTGCTCACCCGAGGCAGAAAAATACACGGCTGAAATATTTTAATTTCATCGTACTTTCTACACGAAAGATTACATTAAAACGGTTTTACACTGATAGTCTTTTCCTTCTGCATTTTATCGCAACACTTCATCTGTATATAAATTCTTCTAAAATAAAGCCTAGGTGCTTTTCTTTCTCACCGTCAGGAACGTATAAAGATTCCCGATCGATTCGTATTCTTACGACCGTCACTGTGTCCGTAACTCTGGGTATTTTCAGGAATCGGGAGTTACTTTTCTTATTTGCAAGTAAAATTCGGGACATGCGGGTATTTCAAATTACCCCACACATTCAGCTAGTTTAATCATCACCTATCTCCGCTTACACCGACCCCTTTGCACCTTGTGGGGATTTTTCATCATAGCACCGTCATCATGAGAAGGTCTTTTGCGTCCGATGAGATAATATGATCGTACTGTTTCAGCAGAACAGATGGGTGGAGACATCCATGAATATATCATCTCCCTTTCTAAACGTATCTTGCTCCACCCTCAACGCGAGCAGTCAGAGGTCAAAGCTGTAGTCATTTGTACTGTCGTACGGCACGGCTGGTGCACCGTTCAGCACACAACATGAAGAACGTTTGCACGTTTATCCAGAGAGCAGCCTAATATAACAGGTCTTGGCAAATATAACGTGCTGGTTTGTTTGTGTGTCGGGGGGTCAATATTTCTGAGTGATGACCAACGAATTCTTTGAGAGATATCTTACCAATAAATTGCCGATCACGAGTTAATACGAAGCAATGAAACCGCAGTAAAGGAAAAAAAGAAGGTGTATGAAAGGAGGTCTTACTACACTACTCTATTTTTTTTCCCTCGCAAGCGCTAGTAAAGTTGCCCGTTTTGACCTATATCGTCCCTTCTACGCCCCTGCTAAGACGGCGCCAGCTGTCTCTCCTCACAGCCTGCACAACCAGTTCTCAAATACCTGGCCTCGAGCTCCAACTGCTTCTTAACGTCGCCCCAAGTCCCTTCAGCCCCAAGGCGACAACCATTGGCAGCGTCGTTCAATGCAAATGCCAGCAAGTGTTTTAAAGATGTAAATGCGACTCGACAACTGTTCATTAAAGTTAATAAAGGTCTTTTCACACCCTGCTTGTTTAAACGCTTAAGTGTTTTTTACCCACCCGTCCACCACACAAAAAAAATTTAATTAGTTGTGGTATAAATTAGTTATGATCAGAACAATCAGGGCTTTCAGGTTTAGATGCCTGAGAGATCAGGGGTGATAATAACTGTTGATAATGGCTTCTTGTTTGTGTTGTAAACATGCGCATTGACAAAGGAGGCATCAGATGATATGCAAGGCACCACACACACACACACACAGCCTGTGGTCCGAAGACGTAACCATCCACCCTTCAGGTCACCTCGGAGCACACATGGTCTGCTTTTAGTCTCAGAAGCTAAATAGTGTACTGTTTGATTTAACCGTGTCAACGTTTTCCCCACATCCGACTTTATAAATAACGACTCATAAATGTATCTCAGTTTTCTATCTTATTTAAAATTCAGTCATTTTTCAGCCAACGATTCCCCGATGATTGTTACAGTAGAGCTAAACTGTAGCTCGGTGTTGATCATATGTATCTTCGTACTATTATTAGAGCTCTACGGCTAAAGGACGTATAAAGAACGACAGTGCTATTGCTGTTTATCAAGAGTCTCCAGTCTTTTTCTGGACAGACGACTGTGCAGCGTGTCTTTCATCAGTTTAGGTTGCAGCAAACCGCATCACGTTGCATCACGCTGCCGCTTGTCGCAGTGGCGAATTACAGGATAAAATGTCCCTCTTCCCTTATGTGTGCAGGCGCCATCCTGGGACGCTCCGAGACCCGCGAATGCGTGCACTACAACTACGGCCCGAGCTCAGAGCAGCAAGGCAACCGCACCGGCATCGAGGCCTGCGTAGGTGACAAGGACAAGCGGCTGCACTGCTTCGCCACATGGCGCAACGTGTCAGGGAATGTCGCAGTAGTGAAGCAGGGCTGCTGGCTCGATGACGTCAACTGCTACGACAGGTACGTTCGCTTTTACACACCCGGGGAAACCTGGGGTGTTCCTCTTATGCCACAAGGTCACGTTGCGCTTTTAACCATTTGCAATTAAGCTCACAAGTTAATACACAAAGCTGTCGTTATAAAAAATGAATTAAAACGCTCATGTTTAAAGGTGCCCTTCCACACAAAACCGTTTTTACTTGTATTTTTTGATATGTGTTAAGTCCATATGTGTTTGTGTTGTGTCGTGAATGTGAAAACGAACTGCTACCTCCCCGGTCAGTTCTAGAAAAAAAGAAATAAGGGGAGAAAATCAGGTCAGTTGGAAAAGCTGGTCACTCTGACGTCAGAGTGACTAAGCTCATTACTATTCATGAGCTCTCCCACTTGAGACCGCGCCCCCAGAATTCGTGTAGCTCAGTGAGTTTCCTATACAGCAAGGATGGCTGAACGTCAACGGTTTGTGAAGAAGCCGTTCTGCCGCAATACAAGGTGATTGTAAACAAATTTCCTCTAGCCTAGGCTACTTATTGCGCCGGGTGAATGAATAGTCATGCTCTCATATCCTAGCGGTTAGCCAATCGGAGCCAAGCAGCATAGCTAATTTGAATATTCATGAGAACTGGCGCAAATCGAGCTGAGTCTTCCTGCAGGCTTTCTATACCACACTAGAATGGCTTGAAACAAGGTAACCAAGGCATTATTTCCCACAAAAAAATGTTACAGAGTCCATGGTAAACTTCAGACATTACCACAAAAGTAATGAAATACGTGTGGCAGGGCACCTTTAAGAATTACAGTCACTTATTAATCAAGCATTCCAGCAGCTTCCTGAGCACTGTAACTGAATCCAAGCAGTGCTGCTGCAGTATTATGTGGCATTTAATGTTTTTTTTTTTTAAAGAGCATATGATGTACTGGGCTGTACCTTTAAATTCATGCAGCCCTTTCTCTAATAAATAAATAAATAAAATAAATAAATAATGAAGGAACTACAGCCCCAGAGTTGTGACAGCTAGTCTATAACTGTCATGTGTCCCGCTTATTCATTGGGCACCGAACCTGTGCAAAAGTTTCATCATCCAGTGTAACCTCTCGAAGAAGTTTTGCCCCCGAAGTTTGAGTACCTGAGGCTTCTGGATAACGAAAGAATCATACTGTGCAAAGTCACAATAAAGAAACGTCACGTCGATTACAGACGCTTTTGTGACGGAGTGCGTCCAGGGACAGCGGTAAATCCCCCATTCATTAGCCATATGGGCTTCGACTAAAGATAGCACACGTTCCACGCTGAATATTTATACGAAGGCATCCCATCCCATCCCTTTGAGTAAACATGTTTTCTTGTCGAGATTTGACGTGAACCCATTTGCCTTTCTATCACCATAGGGGTGGGAAAGGAGGTAACGATCCGCTTGTCCTTATCCGTCCATCAGTAGAAAGGCGGCACAAAGCCAAAGCAGAAAAGCACTCGCCTGCGCTCTCCGTGCTTGTCCTAGCATGCTGCTGAACCTGTTTACCTCACACCCGTTGAAACTGGAAGGGACTTTAAATAAAAAAAAAAAAAAAAGCAGCCTGTGGCACGTGTATGATGAAGTTAACAGCCTCTCTCTCTCGGTCTCTTTCTCTCTCTCATTCTTTTTCACTCCCTACTTACCCGAACAAAAGGCTCCTGGAATGCGATCCACTCTCCTTATGTTTGCAGCCGTGTGTGCACGATTTCCTCTAGTGGGGTTTTTTGTTTAGTTAATCTTCGTTTATCTGCTCTGAGCTAAGCGGCGTGTGCCGCTCTTATGCGGTCTGGCAGCTCGCGAGCGTTCTTTTGAAAAGTATCATCCTTCCTTAGCGATCTTTTTTGTGACAAAACTAAATACCTGAAAAACAAATCACGGAAAAGGGGAATTAGACTTCAGCACCAAACACGTTAATGATAACCGGCTGCCTTGTTCAAAATGACATCATCATAATAATATTAATAATACAGAAATTACATTTCCAGTTTTGCAGAAATGATTTGAATCATCGTGATTAAAGCGTTTGTTTTCTTTTCTTGTCTCTCAGCACGGAGTGTGTGGAGAGGAAAGAGGACCCAGACGTGTTCTTCTGCTGCTGCGAAGGCAACATGTGCAACGAAAAGTTTTTCTACAACCCGGACGCACAGCCTGTACAGAGTAAGACTCCGATCACCGACCGAAGCAGTGGAGTTTTTAAGGGTACTGAAACTTCTTGAGTCCTTTTTTTCCTCTCACTTCCCACTCCGGAGTGTCGCTCTAATCCTCAGTCCAATCCTGCATGTTAAACCACATGTCAGTTTGTCTGTTTCTGCCTCTCTTTGTCGTGAACGTGGTGCGCTTTAACCCTCGTGTTCTGTTCAGGTCAAAAAACGTGTAACCATTCTGCCCTTCAGCATGAAGCTGTGCTGAAGCGTTTTGACCTGAAAGGAACAAAAACAAAAACTTGACTTTCTGTTCTTCATAAACACACACACATACACACACCATAACCATCACACCCATACGTGCTCCGTGTAAGACACTCGAGATCTTCCACACACATCACGTCTTCATGGAGCTCTGTGCTTTGTGCACAGTAACGTTGTCATGATGAAACAGTGTTTGAGTCTCTTAGCGCCTCTGAAGGGAAAACGTAAAGCTACAGAAAACTGAGATGTTCTACACAGCAACATTGAGGAAGAACCAACACAACTTTGAGGAAGAACCACATATGGGTGTGACGGTCAGGTGTCCACAAACTTTTGTCCATACTGCATGCAAGCAAATATATATTTATATATTTAAAATTTGTTAAAAGATCACTTATGTTTAGTGTGTTGTGACGATTCATATTGATTTTCCAAAACTAATCCAGAGACAGCTTTTATTATTAATCATAACAAAATAACTCCAGCGCTACCTGTAGCTATCAGTATCAGTAGCTAAAACGTCATCAGGATAATAAATACTCGTGTTCTTGCTCCACTTTGAATCATTTAGCTCACCTGTGACAGCATTCCTCAAACTGCTACCATTTCCTTGTTCCAGAAATGTCAAATCAGTCCCACTTCATGGTGAGTCACGGCACTAAACAGCTAGCTAGCTTTTTTTCTTTTTCACACACGAACCAAACTCTGTTGACTCCTTGGAAGGAAACAAAAGGGTTGTTGTGAGAGTGTGTTGTGTGTTGTGCCCTTTCTTAGCATTCTGCTATTTTTCTCATTTATGAAGTAAGGACAGTGTTTTAAAAAATAGATTAAATATATTAAAGATTCGAATCTCATTAGATTTGCACGGGGATCCGGAGCAACTTCATGAATTCCACACTATTTGGCCAGGGCCTCGAGTTTTCTCTCGATTTGCAGGAAGATGCCGAGGAAAGTTATCTGTCTGCTACTAGAGAACATGTTTAGGCGCCTAGCACACATACTGTATTTATGAATGAATGAATGAATGAACTTCCTGAATCGAGTAATCAGCAATGTAATGCTTAGATTTATAAAATAAATAAATAAATGACATCAGATTCACCACCATCTAGATTCACAGGAAAAACAGTTGCGTAGAAACTCGCCGCTCGTCCGTAGATTTCCATCTCGGAGCTATTACATGCGACACCATAGAATAGAATATAATCCCTTCCTGATACGGCCTCCGTTTTACAATCCCGAGCCGTTTCTCAGAAAGGTCGTAAGGTGACCCACTTTGTTCATACTTTTGGCTCACACTCGGAGAGTTACGTTTTAAAAACGTTTCCATGCCTCGAGCATGGCAGCTCTTTCATTACCCCACAGTACTGTCTTTATTGTGCCCACACTTTTCTTATGCAAATTTCGGGCTAAATATTTTCTTCGCCCGAAACCGGTCCTTCCAGTAAGTATAGCACAGTTTCTTCCAGCGGGGTTTTAGATTTCATCATTTCTAGATTTTATCAGTTGTGTTTTCATACCGTAGAAAAGCTAGAAAAGGTCACAAGGTCGTTTCTTGTGTAAACTGACACGACGGGTCACGTCATTCTCTTATAGTGTCGGCGTCTATCAGGCACAAAGATTAACCAACAGTTGATACACAAATCCGTAACTCTTCGTTTGCTCTGTTGGTTTTACGGCAGCTACTTTTGCATAGAAGCAGTGTGAGATACACCGAAAGTATGTTGACGCCCGTATAAGGATTCGGACCGGAAGTTATTACTGGAATTTGATTTATTTATTAATTTTTAAAAAGCATTAATTACCGGGACGAAGCTCCTATAGTTCAACTTCAGGAGATATCGGCATCAACAGACAATGTTTGTGAATCGCAGGAGTAAAACACCTGTTAATTAACTCTACTCGGACACTCCTGAACATTACCACCTGACGCTCCTGATCATTTAACGCATGCTGCTGCCACACGATTGGCTGATTAGTTAACTGCAGGAATGCGCAGGCTTACCGCTGTTTCCTATTTAATAACGGACATAGATTGTATATGAATGTTAATTTACATCATTTTAAAATTCCCACGGTGCTTCGTATGTGCCGTAACCCGTGAAAACGACTCTTGACAATCGTGCGCCGTACGGGTCGAGTAAAGCGTTCGGGAAAACTATTTTAAACAAATCAATTTTTCTTGTGTTTATGTAGCCAAAGAATTTACACCACTGTGTTTACACCACTTTTATTTTATTAAAATTCGCCACGATGTACCCAAAGACCCTCCATTCGTTTAGCAAGCGCTCATCATTTCTAACATACCCGAGATTTTTCTCCGAATACCTTTTTACATCGAAGAACGTAGAGGTAAACAGTCAGAGAGTTTCCTGCCAGTTATTTATCATCCATTATTTAGATTTTAAAGGCATTCCAACGCCAAGCGCAGGAAACGGTAAGCACAATACTTTTGAGAAACATCTCCTCCGTCCAACGCACGGTGAGGACGGGAACATTTTCTTCTCTCTGTCTAACAAAACAGTACGCATCTGATGTATTATTTGACATGCGGTTATTTACATTCAGATCCTGGCTGGCTTTTGGTATCTTTTCTTCACAGCAGCAGCAGCAGCAGCAGCGGCGATAGCTTACGCAACCACAGGCCTATTTTCAGCATCAGCTCACTCGATACAGAATGCCCCAGATATTAAAAAGCAGCAGCTCGCTGGGACGTGGAGAATTCCATTAAGCACACTTCACCTTTAGGACAAGCGGAATGTGTTTAGCGTGTTTGCGGTCAGAGCGCTTTCACGCCAGAGTGAGGCAATCCCAATACTCTGACCAGATTGAGAAACAAGGGATGGAGTTGCTTTGAGTAGGATGTGTTCAAATACTCCCGGATAGGATGAGCTTTACAGACGAGCAGAGGGACGGACGCCGTATCACGATTACCCTGGATCAAACCCATCGCCTGGTTCCTTACACACACACAGGAAGCTGTCGTGGTTTTTTCCACTCGAGACGGATAGCACGTCGTGTACACGTGCGTCTAAATAAACGAGTACACGCAAGCAAGATCCTTAAACAACGAGCGGCGTCCAGGATCTCAGCACTAATCATAAAGGCAGTGACAAAAACTCACAGATCAAACGTCATGAAAAATAAGACACTTAGACTTGCTGCGATTTCTCTTAACAAGTTTTGTTTGATTTTGTTTCAAACACTCGAGCACAGTGGGGGTAGAACCGCTTTCGCTATCGTGCTAATTAGCGAGTTAGCAACTCATGCTCCTGCTTCCCTCTGTGTGAGTGTGAGTGTGTGAGTGAGAGAGAGAGAGAGAGAGAGAGAGAGAAAATCAGTGTGATGCACAGCTACCAGTGCTTCCTTTCTACTTCATTATTCCACATTTGTGCAGTGCCTGTTTATGGTAATATGCTTCCAGAGAATTAATCCGCTACGTAACCTGACACGTACATTTGTACCTAAAGTTATAAACATGGTTTTTGACATTCTCTCTCTCTCTCTCTCTCTCTCTCTCTCTCTCTCTCTCTTTCTCTCTCTCTCCCTGTTTCTCTGTCTTTCTCTTTTCCAGCTACGTCTAACCCGTTTACCCAAAAGCCTCCGCTGTTCAGCACCCTCCTGTACTCTCTTGTGCCTATCATGGGCATCGCAGCCATCGCCCTCCTCTCCTTTTGGATGTATCGGCATCACAAGCTGGCGTATCCGCCCGTCCTGGTGCCCACGCAGGTAAGGCCTGGACGTTTCTCGTCAGCATTTCACAGGTTCAAGTTCAAAAAGCACAAAAGCACGTGTTCTCGTCTAATCTTGTCCAATCCTGTCAGAGAGAGTCAGAGTGGGTCTGGAAGAATTTGTCCTTAGGCATCTTTCAACACTAGTGACCTTTATTACACTGAAGAGAAACATGGCTATGTTTATATGTTTATTGACAACCTAAAGGTGTTTTATTAGCAATTGTAGTCATGCTGATATTCAGTACAACAGCAGGATTTTTACAAATAACAAAGAAGTTTCGCGTAGCCAGAGCTTCAGACTGACGACAGAAGATCTGGAGTTCATAGCAGCTTTTATCGGCCAGGGATCACCCGAGATGCCGTCTGACTGACATGTAAAGTAACCAGTCATAGATGGTTTGTTCAGCGTTTAAGTTCAAGGTTCAGCGTTAAGTTCATGTTTAAGGGCGCGAAAATGTAAAGTCGATGTTTCTACAAAACCAGACCGTAAACGGTCCGTTTTAAAAAGTCGAGCGTACGAACGAGTCGGTAGCGTTCACATCGTTCGGATCCTCATGTTCACGATCGCTTCCTATTTCCGCAAGGGACATAGTGGAAAGGCACAGAGCAAATGTGGCACAATATAAAAAGGATCCAACCAATCAGATAACGACTTCAAAACTCCTTAAGAGTTTCCAGGCTCGTGTGCTGTAGGAATCAGACATTCAGTCAAGAGTTTGTCTGAGGCTGACACTATTTAAATACTCTGCAGAGATTATAAGAATCTGTTTGCCCGACGCGAACTACACTACACATACGTTACAAAAAATATGGCAGAAAAACACTGTGTTTGCATATGTACTGTACTTCAGTAAGAAAAAGTTCACCCTCACAACTACTTTTATTAAAGAAAAGCTTTCCGAGGTTTGAGAACAAAACGGGTGCCCGATTCAGAACCGATAAAGCCTTCGCCCTTTCGCTACGGATTCCTCAGGTACATCGAGGACGCTCAACATCAGTTCATGTCATGGAAAGGCCAGAGAAGCATCATAACCCAAGACCAAGGAAGAACAAGAAATGATTCCTCAGAACGTGTAAAGCAATGTGCTGTTTATAGTTTTTACTCTACTCAGAGATGAGCGTGTTTCTTTCCATTCAGTTAACAAATCTGTTGATATAACAGTCACGGCACGAAGAAGATTAATAATTTTGGTTTAAAAAAAGGTGCCAATATGTTATTTTTTTTCTTTGTCATCACTTGTTATAAGTCTGGACATGTTTTTCAGCAATGCTGCGATTTAAACATTTTTTTTTTCTTTCCTTCTTTCCTTTTCTTTTCTTTTTTTTTTTGAGAAGCTGAAACACTTCAAATATTTCAGTACAGCTTCGAGCAAGATACAGAAGGTGCGAGAAGTTTTGTGTTATTACTTGCAAACAGGAGCCAGATCTCATTTTCCAGGGCACTGACAGGACGTGTAACAGGGGCATTCTCCGGCTTTCTAACGTCTATGGCAGCTGAACAGAAGCTCGGTTTTAAATAAGTAGGTCAGGTTTTAAAAAGGTGTTGCGCGGGATGGAACAGTGAGCTTCTCTGATCGATGGCCCGAGAGCTTCCGTTCGCTCGTGTTTTCAAAGATTCTTTCCAAAGACAACTCTCTTCTACGCTTCTCTTTTGGCCTCTTTTCAGTAGATTTGTCTTGGTTTCTTTTCTCGCGATGCATCCTAGAGGAGCTCTTCTGCTACCTCTCTGCCTCGGATCTGACCGTTTGCGGTCACCGTTATGGCTTGAAGCCGGGAAGCTTTACCACCAGCAGCACAATGAATATCAAAATCTCTCACTTCTGTTTTTCACTATTCTGCCTTTGCACTGTACTGTATGAAACTAATCGTCTAAAAATCTCAGTCGGTTCCAAGAATTAAAACCTGGGTGGATTAAAGCCAAGCATTTTTCACACGAGAGAATTTCTTTCCTTTTCTCTCCCAAGACTCAGCAGCCTGAGTGGATTTAGTCATTAACGACTAGGATTCGTTTCCACCTAAAAACAGATTTCGCGTTCTCGGAAACGATTTAACCTCAAGACACTTTCATATGTCAAAATTGTCCATTAAAAAAAACAAAACTGGAACGTGTTAATCAGCTCCAAACACATCAGTGTCTTTTGAGTCACTGGATTATTATCTACCTACAGTAGTATGCTGCATATCGTCTCGTGCTCGTGTCTCCTTTAAAGAACCGCTTTTATTTTTAACCACACATAAGCATTTCATCGATTAATCAGGATGTCCAGCATTCCACATGCCAAAAAAAAAGGAACAGCGTAAGGGAAAACGGACGGAAATACAGAGAAGAGACAAGGGCGGCGTTCGGGGTTTGTTCGTTCTTATCCGGTTTACACATTTCCTAGAGAAGGGAGCTAATTGTTTTAAACTTTAGCCCATTTAGGCAATCAAAAGCCGTTTCCCAAACATATTCATTATTTTTATTGATCGTACATTTATTTTTCAGCCCTAATGCATCCTGCGATGTTTCCCTTCCACACAAAGACGCTACAGAGACCACACGTTTACACGCTTCCTGCTCTCAACCAATCCAGGCTTTCCATGGGTTCAGAAAAGTTCTATAATTCGTAAAGAAATCGAAACTCTCCCGCAACGAAAAAGGGAAATGAAACACCGACGACATCGACGATACTTTTGGCGCCATGAGAAAGCGCATCAAGACTCACCATTTCTCTCACTTTAAGTCTTTCACACTCTTTGTCTCACTCATTCTCTTTCTCTTAATTAAGAGTGACAGCAGTTCCTTATTTGACAATTCGTACAATAACCCTAGATATTTACGTAGCCATTGTGACGTTGATCGTCGGACTGTCAGTTTTATCGTCCAGCCTGTATTGATGGACAGAATATTGACGTCTATATTAGTTTTATTTTACTTACTTAAAGGTGGGGTCTCCGTTGTTTGAAAGCCAATGTTGACATTTGAAATCACCAAAACAAACACGCCCCAACCCAAATAGGTCCCACCCCTGTATTGATAGCTCCGCCCACACATACATATGTAACACAGGCAACTAATGGTAAGAAATGTCTTTATCATAGCTGAAGGGAAGAACAATACGATTGCAGATAAACAAACAAGCAAAAATGACACACAAGCATAATCATGTAAAGGACAAAGACATATATTAGTTCTGTGTAACAAAGCAAAACCAACGTTACTCACCTATCGAGAAGGAAAAAAGCGCCTCGGCGTCCCATCGCAGGCCTTCCTGCTCCTTCAGTTCTCTCCAGCGCTGGAAAGCTGATCCTATATTAACACGTCCTACTTCTTACCTTATCGTAAGCCTTTCTTCTCTTTCTTTCTTTGTTTTTATCCTCCATGTCAATGTTAAAACCGCTTTCTGCTAATGTCACACATGCGCACTGAACACTCTCTCCGCCCATATTGACAAGACACGCCCCTTTCTGCTCATCGGCTACACGTTAGTTTTGTTTTTGTTTTGTGTGGCGGCCCGACTCAGTTTTCTGAAGCTTTTCTCAAACAACGGAGACCCCACCTTTAAGAACTGCTTTGTGTCCATTTTTTTTTATTTCTCTGGAGAACAGAAAAAAATAGAGCACCCCTTAGTCATTCATCACAAATTGTATTTTATAGATATGACCTACATTTAACAGATATCAAGTCTGAAACCCTTCGGACTCGACGTGACGGTATTCTCGTGATGTTTTCAAACAATCAAGTTAAAAAAAAAAGAAAGCGTCATTTCAACCAGATTAAAGTCACCATAGACGTCAGCATTCCGAAGCAAAACAAAATTATATATTTAGCTACTGTCATGAAACCACAATTAGCCAATTGTCACGTATCCTGAAACACATTCATGAAAGATGAACACCGTACACAATCCAGACGAAGACACCCGGTGCCGTTCGCATTCGGGTGTCACGACTGTCCTGTCAGCCGTCTGTTGTAGTACGACGTAGTCGGAGACTCGCCGTATCCCCACGTTCACCTGAAACAGTGTTTAACTCTGACCAGCCGACAGCGCTGTTAAACAGGCCAAGTCGGATTTACATTTGACCCAGATTCTCTCCATCCCATCTGTCTCGATCTCACACTCGCTCACAAACTAACACCTTCCTCTCTGCTTCCTTCCTTCCTTCCTTCCTTTCCCCTCGACTAGCACGCCTTTCATATCATGGTAGAGGTAAGAGAAGTCTAATTTTCTCATCTGTCTGAAGAGAGTCTTGGTTCCTGCTTCCTTTCCTTCCTTTTTTCGTTGAGTAACAGCATTTACGAATGAGTTTTTTCCAGAATAAGGTGGAAAACGTCTGATTTTGTTGTTTTTTTTTGTTTTTTTTAGTTGATCCCTGCACACATGAAAGTCTGTTATGCTTTAGCACACCGAGATTCTTTTTTGTGTTCTTGTTTGTTTTTACAATGCACGGAGAAACCAAAAATCCCACGTATTTCATTGGAATCGAGCAGAAGATTAATTAAGCTGCATGTAAACCAGCGATGCCTTGCTTTTTGTATGCACGCTTCCAAGCATGCAAAGAACGAGCTTACAAAGACGAAATTCTTTTCCGGGCTCAGAGTTCTCTCAGGTCTCCGTAGCACACAAAGGCGTTAAAAACGTCTACGTTAACGTTAAACATAACCACGGTATATTATGAGCAACGGCACTTCTGAATTCTCTAATCTGATTGGTCAGGAGGCGGTGACGGATTTATTTCCTACTACGAATCGCCGGCGTTTCGTCCACCATCTGATCTTTTTAGTCTCATACGAATACACATATCCGGGATTTTCTACGCAGGTGTCACCTCACTTTAAGGACCAGTGACCCTCCCCAGATATTAAACATTCGGTTCGGAAGCTAAGACCTCGAATACGTGCTGGAGAAGAATTTTTAAAATAAAGATAAGATAATTGTATGACGGTATGATGCAAATATACGGGTTCAGACATCTCATGAAAATGCAACTCATTTTAATCACCGAGAAAAACGATTACAAGCTGATGTCTAATAGGATCAGATAAAACCATCGATGATTGTTGGAATCACACCGTTTTAGATTACTGTATTCTCCCGGTTTCCATGTACTGAGTCCATGACAATAAACACCTCAGATCCTCCTGGCCATTTTCTGCTTAGGTCTAGGATTGTTTGACTTAACGTCTAACCACCTCAGGCGTCCGGGGAGAAAGATCACTCTTAAATTACAGAAGAGCAGCACATGTAAAAGCCACACTTTGTAACAGTGCAATAAAGAGCCATTGTCATTTTTTTTGCCATAACCCAGGCTATTGTGTCTGGTGTGACAGGACATAGTGGAGGCTTTGGGGCGTGTGTTTTTCTTTGTGTTCCTCCCACCACGGAGCTCGTTCCTTCATGTCGACACTCTCGTTTCTGTGTCAGCTCTTTCAGGGCTCGTTTTGGGTAACAGTTAACGCAACTCAATCTCAGACGTATTCCCTTTCTCCCCTGCCCTGACTGATTTTTTATTTTATTTTTTTTTCCTGCTTCCCCTCCTCCCTCGCATGATGGATGTTCTGCCCTTTCAGCCCGTCTCGTTCCCGCTTCCAGTCACTTCATCTCCTTTTTCCTCTGGTGGAAAATTCCTGGAGGACCAAACGGAACGTGGTACACAACCCAGATCCATATACTTTGGATCTCTCTCTCAACTCAGGGGTGCCACATCCAATTTTTGGATGAAATTTAGGCCAAGTACGCCACCGTAGCTGCTCTACATTTGACCTACTTTTGTCAAGTATCAGCATCAGCACAGGAACCTGGCAACAAAACCACCCAATGTTTTAGTCTTACCACTGCGTTTGCCTTTACCGTGGAAATGTTGGTTTCAGTGCAACACTGAAACAATAGCAAGGGGAGCTGTGTGTGAGCCAGCCAACACTCACTGACCACGATTTACAGGTGGGGGTTAGCTCATGTGAGCCATTTGTGCAGAGCCATTTGTTTGTCAGCTAGCAGAGATTAACCGGTCAGAACGTTTACATCGGATACGCGCACGCTTATATCACTTATACACGTAGAATGGCAACACGTCACAGGGGCCAGAGGTAAATAAAAACGATAAGCAACACGAACGGTCATCTAACAATCTGTGTAAGTTTACGATATCGATCGATTCATATGTCATTATCCGCTATCCGATTCTTTCCGTTGCTCCCAGTCAGCTTTTCAAACCGGCTCAGCTCCCCATCACCCTATTTACAGCTGGTATGTACACGCTTCACCAACTTAGAAGTCTGTTACTGACTGTACAAGCACTGGATCGCTTTTTTCGTAAAGCATGAAACAAAACCTGCTCCAGTTTTCAATCAGATAACAGTTGTATCTACAGAAAACATACAACCCTTTAAACATCTCACGTGACCCAACACGTGGTCACAAACACAAGGCTGAGAAAATACGTATGAATGTAAAAGTTCATACGAGCACATGAATGAATGTAAAAGTTCAGATGAGCACAACCTCGCTGTGTCCGTAAGACTGCCCCAGTTCCATTTCTTTCTGTTTTTTCTGTGTGTTTCAGGACCCTGGCCCCATGCCCCCTTCGCCCATCCTCGGCCAGAAGCCGCTGCAGTTGTTGGAGATTAAAGCCCGTGGTCGGTTCGGCTGTGTGTGGAAAGCACAGCTGCTTAACGACTACGTGGCTGTCAAGATCTTCCCCATTCAGGCATGTGAAAAGCTTTCGAAGCTGCCGAGCTAATCTACCGAGCTTATTTTCTCCACAAGCGGCAGTTAGCTGACCGAGAGAGTTCAGCATTTTTACTCGCCATCAGCTATAAACCTAACTATGAAATTACACTTACACTTTCTATTTTCATGCACATCAGTTGCCTTTATCGACTTCTTTTCAAATTAGATATAGGATCATTTCCCTGTCCTTACTTTAACATAATCACTGGACCTAATTACTTCACCGATGTCACAAAGTGTCTTATCTAAGTTTCTTACCTTAATTGCACATTTTTTCAGGATAAGCAGTCTTGGCAAAACGAGTATGAAATATACAACGTTCCTGGCATGAGGCACGAGAACATCCTCCACTTCATCGGTGCGGAGAAAAGAGGGGTCAGCCTGGACACCGAGTTGTGGCTCATTACAGCTTACCACGAAAAGGTAACGTAATCTAGAGAAGAGGTCAGTTTTCTGGCAAGATTTCTATCGTTCATGTAATTTATACAAACCACTGACAGGTGAAGTGAATAACATTGACTATATTGTTAAAATGATACCTGTCAATGGGTGAGATTTTATTAAGCAGCAGTGGTGTCCTCTGTACACCACTGAAAGCTCCTACAATGGGCATGTGGGAAAAGGTGGCCTGGGACGACGCATCACGTTTTCTTTTACATCACGTGGACTTAACTGGGAGAGAGATTTCACCAGGATGCACTATGGGATAAAGGAGAGCCAGCGGAGACAGTGTAATGTCACGGGATGCACCAGGGATTTCAGAACAGCGTAACAGATATTGCGTCATCGGACAGGCGTGGCCTATTTGATAATCTAACCCTAAACCTAACCGTAGTTTTTGGTTGTTTATTTGTTTTTGAAAATAGCTTAACTGTAAGATTATAAAGCATAATAAATAAATAGGTATAAAATATAAAATCTACCTGTATGACTGTTTTGTACTTCATTATCCATCGTAGGTATGATCTTTTTTGAAAGAGGGCGTTTTTCCATGACCTCCAGAAACACGCCCACTTTACGTCGTGGTAACGAAACCGTGAATGCCGTAATGTTATGGCCGATGCTGTGTTGGGAAACCTTGTGCCTTGGAATTCATGTTGCTGCTGCGTGCAAGTGCCCCTCTTCACAGTAACAGTATTTCCTAATAATACGCAGGATAATATGTTCTGCCACACTGAAAAAACACTTCAGGAGCGACTTGACCAACAGACTCCACATCACGCAGGTCCGATCCACGGAGACGCCGCCTCACAACATCGTGGACTTAAGGATCTGCTGCTAAAGTCTTAGTGCCAGATTCCACAGCACCCTTTCAAAGGAGTTCATATGGAGTTCTCATGGGGCTCTTAAGGACTTTTATATATCATATATATTTAAAAGGGGGCACGGTGGCTTAGTGGTTAGCACGTTCGCCTCACACCTCCAGGGTTGGGGGTTCGATTCCCACCTCCACCTTGTGTGTGTGGAGTTTGCATGTTCTCCCCGTGCCTCGGGGGTTTCCTCCGGGTACTCCGGTTTCCTCCCCCGGTCCAAAGACATGCATGGTAGGTTGATTGGCATCTCTGGAAAATTGTCCGTAGTGTGTGATTGCGTTAGTAAATGAGAGTGTGTGTGTGCGCCCTGCGATGGGTTGGCACTCCGTCCAGGGTGTATCCTGCCTTGATGCCCGATGACGCCTGAGATAGGCACAGGCTCCCCGTGACCCGAGGTAGTTCGGATAAGCGGTAGAAAATGAATGAATGAATATATATTTAAAATATTCATCTTAATCTTGAGCTTGTTTCTGAAACTCTCAGAGCAACGAAGCAGAAGAGGACTTATGTCACAGTCGTGATCCTGATTCAGTACGGCCTGTAAAAAACATTCGTGAGTCATCACATGTGACCGGTAGACATAGAAACACAAGCTACCTTTAAGCTATAAGTGGTTAGTATATGTCCTTTTTTTAATAGTAGCTAAAAATGACTTCATCAAGTGCGTTTTGTCATCGATACAAAACACGCAGGGCTCGATTTCACATGCTCTCGGACTAAAACGATGCAGAGTATCACCATTAACACTGCAGTTTAAGCTGAATGATCTGTATCTATCATCCTACTGCATTTAAATTACAGCATGAGTCATTACAAAGCAACTGCTACCTCCTACTCTAACATTGTTTGTAGCGGATGCTCGCCTGGTAAAACCCTTTCTATACAAGGTGTCCTACATGAAGTCGCTCACAGATTCTTGTTTCCGCAGGGTTCGCTGACTGACTATTTAAAAGCCAACGTGGTGACGTGGAACGAGCTTTGCCACATCGCTCAGACCATGGCACGAGGTCTAGCGTACCTTCATGCTGATGTCCCTGGCCTCCGAGACCGGCACAAGCCGGCCATTGCTCACAGGTTAGCACCTCCAGACACCTTCCTGACCCTGTGTGTTTTTGCATTATTTTACGATCGCATATCATTCAGGTTTGTTCACAAAGATTTTGTCATATCCAGGACATTATGACCGGTCTATTAATATTAAAAGATCGAACTAAGATCAAACAAGAGTCCTGCGACCTTGATTAAACGGCATTAGCTTTTCTGCTCGGTGCATTTATCGATTTAGGAAGAATTAGTTTAGAGTTGCACTCACTTAGCGTGTGTGTATGTGTGTGTGTGTACGTGTGTGTAGGGATATCAAGAGTAAGAACGTGCTGTTGAAGGCTAATCTGACAGCCTGCATCGCTGATTTTGGCCTGGCCTTGAGGTTCGAGGCCGGCAAGTCTGCCGGAGACACACATGGACAAGTGAGTAGCGCTAGCAGAGAAAGATGTAGCTGTTTGCTCAAATTAACTCTTCAGCTCTATTTAAACATTAAAAAAGGCAGTTTAAGCAGTGTGTTACTGATCCTGTATCTTGTATTCTGTCTATGTCCAAATTCTGATTTCTTTCATTTATTTATTTTATTTTGCTAAGCTAAAACGTTTCTGACGTCTGTGAAAACGAATTCCATTTATAATGGCTGTTACAGTCCCAACGCACTCCCTAAAGCTTAGGAAGGTGAAGGTGTTTATATTTTCATTAATATTGTGAATATTTATTTTAATATTTAGAAGTAAGATAAGCCGAAATGCAGCGCAAGTGTTCGCAGTTCAAATTTCTTTTCTTTAATAACCCGAATCCGCTCACAGCGCTCGATAATCGCTTGATGAATTATCGGATCTCTGACGCAAAGAACGGCAGCTTCACGCACATCAGTACCGTCTTCTGTGATGTGTCGTAGGTGGGAACGAGACGCTACATGGCTCCCGAGGTGCTAGAGGGGGCCATCAATTTCCAGCGAGATGCCTTTCTCAGGATAGACATGTACGCCGTGGGCCTGGTGCTTTGGGAACTGGCATCCCGCTGCACAGCCGCAGACGGTAAGAACAGAAACATGTGTCACCAAACAACAAAAGAGCGCTGATTAATTTGGAGCAGCTAGAAGACTTTTCTTTGAGCACGGCTAATTTGCTCCTGCGAGCTTTCTGTCATTAATGGCTTTAAATTGTAATTATCGTTAAAAGGGCTTCAGTCAGTCATAACCATTGTAACACTACACACGTCTAAAGCCACACAATCAAGGCTGGACTGCTTCTTTCTGGATGACAGACGTGATTATTCACACATTGGGCCTTTATCGAAACGTTTCTTTTAATCAAACCGAATACGAACAAAATTTATTCATAAATCCCTCTCAGGTGCTTTTACACAATAAGGACATGTTATTTAGGAAAATCCAGTTCATTCCTATCCTGAGAGCTTCTGGGTTGATGTACATTTGCATATAAGGTGACAAATAAGGTAATCGATCTGCATTGTGTAATCGCAGGTGAGGTTTTGCAGATGTTTATACACAGGTTACACAACACTTACGTTGCTTATTTATTTTAATTGCAAACACAAACGGAATGAAATTTTCTTTCCAATTCGAGTCATTTTTTATTAATGATTAGAAATAAAGCGATCCGAAACAAACAAGGCATTTCACGGGATTAAATTGTTAAGACAAAGGTAACGGCAGCCTGTTGCAGAGCAGTTAGTTTGTCTACGGTAGCTGATGAGCTGCATTGGTTTATTTGCATTATATTTTCACGTATTCGTGGGCATCGCTACATTTAATCCAGATACGCTTTTCATTTGTTTTGTTGTTTATCTAATGCCACAATTTCTCTTCACTGGAGCTAAGAGGCACAAACACTGTTCCAATGTGACAACGCCCCTGTGCACAAAGCACAGAGCTCCATGAAGACATGGTGTGTGAAGTTTGGAGTGGAAGAACCGGAGAGCCCTGACTTTACCCCACTGAACACCTTTGGGATGAACTGGAACACTGACTGAACCCCAGAGTCTGACTGCACTAATGCTCTTGTGGCTGAATGATCAGATTGTCCACAAACTTAGGCCCTATAGTGTATTTATAAGTATATACAAGATGTGACTAGCATCACAGATATTTTTTATGAAATCTGGCACAAAAAAGTTTTTTAATTCAGCTTGGCTGGGAAAATATTTACACACAACTTTACTACAAGACTTTTTTTTATCAAACACAACATTCACTTCAACTGAACTTTCGAAAACTGCAGTTTTTTGCACTTTCCCATCAACTGCTGTCGTGTTTAATTGTCTAATATAGGCACAACATGTGACTAAGAGTCTTTGCAGCATTTTAAAGTAAATGTTGTTTTTTTTTTCGTTTCATATTTTCCGATTAAGGACACATTAAAGGTGGGTGCACGATGTTTGAAAGCCAATGTTGTCATTCGAAATCATTAAAAAAAACACGCCCCTAACCCAAATGGGTGTCGCCCTTGTTTTAGCTCCGCCCCACACGTACATACGTAACCCAGGCAACTATTATGGCAGAGCCTGCTGGGGCGGCTGGTTGAGGGTATATTTTTATCAATAAAAGATCTCAATGTGTAACACTACGGTAATACAAATGTGTTTTTGTAGTACCGTGTGTTGTACCGTGAAAGGTTTAGCTCCATTTAACGCGGAAGACGTTCAGTTCTCTCCCGCGCTGGAAAGCTGATCCTATATTAACACGGGTCCTGCTTCTTGCCTTTTTCCGCTTTTCGTTTTTATCCGCCATGTCAATGATTCAATCGCTTTCGGCTAACGTCAGTTAACACTGAACACTGAACACTCTCTCCGCCCCATATGGACAAGACACGCCCCTTTATGCTAATGTCAGACATGCGCACTGAACACTCTCTCCGCCCCATATTGACAAGACTCGCCCCTTTCTGCTAATGTCAGACATGCGCACTGAACACTCTCTCCGCCCCATATTGACAAGACTCGCCCTTTTATGCTAATGTCAGACATGCGCACTGAACACTCTCTCCGCCCCATATTGACAAGACTCGCCCTTTTATGCTAATGTCAGACATGCGCACTGAACACTCTCTCTGCCCCATATTGACAAGACACACCCCTTTCTGCTAATGTCAGACATGCGCACTGAACACTCTCTCCGCCGCATATTGACAAGACACGCCCCTTTATGCTAATGTCAGACATGCGCACTGAACACTCTCTCCGCCGCATATTGACAAGACACGCCCCTTTATGCTAATGTCAGACATGCGCACTGAACACTCTCTCCGCCGCATATTGACAAGACACGCCCCTTTATGCTAATGTCAGACATGCGCACTGAACACTCTCTCCGCCGCATATTGACAAGACACGCCCCTTTATGCTAATGTCAGACATGCGCACTGAACACTCTCCGCTGCATATTGACAAGACACGCCCCTTTATGCTAATGTCAGACATGTGCACTGAACACTCTCTCCGCCCTATATTGACAAGACACGCCCCTTCATGCTAATGTCAGACATGCGCACTGAACACTCTCTCTCTTAAATCATTTATGGATGGAAACCCCGTTGGAGGCAGTCGAGATTTCATGTGGACTTACTCTATTTTGCTCCTCAAAATGAGTTTACAACCCTGGGAACAGGTCCAGGAACAGAGCTCCTTACTGAGCTCTCTGTAAAGAGAAAAGACAAATCCGTCACATGCGTGCTTGATCAGATGGGTGGAAATGCTTAATAAACAACCTTAAATACCTAACTGCCTCGTAATGTAGTCAGCCTATGGATTTTTTTTTTCCATTGCAAATATGTTCCCTTTTTTTTTTTCTTTCTAATGAGCATTTGGAGCGTTCTCATCTCGAGCCAAAGGCATGTACTGCATGACCCAGCACGCGCAAGGCATTTTCTAGCCGACTCAAACGTAGCTTGAGGAATATTTTATACAGTTAATAAGCAGAGGTGCCAAAATAAAATGACATCAAGTGATGGACAACAGCGAGTAGGCAGGGAGTGTATCTGTACAAGCATGCGAAAGACAGGATCGTCGTCTCCTTCTTGCTCCGTGTCCTACTCACTCGCAGTAATAAATGAATGCGAATGTGCACGTTCTCTACTGAGACGCGTTTCCACCGTATCGGTGTTTTACGATGCGGCCCGCCGTCTTTTTTCTGCACGGGTTGAATGAAAATCTCTGTATTTTTCTGTACTAACACAGAACCACCCAATTCTCACCAAGTAACCAAGCTGCAAGTCCCTACTACTTTAAGCCCATGATACGCTATATGGGCGAAAGTTTGTGCACACCTGAACTTCACACGCCTGTATGTGAGTGAGGAGGTCTAGGGTTCAGTCGGTGTTCAGGGCTCTGTGAGGGACACTCGAGATCTTCCACTCCAATGTCTTCATGAGCAGTGCACTTTGAGATGGTGTAAGAACCATGTATTAATGTGACTGTCAGATAGTCTCAAAATCTTAGACCATATAAAACAACAATTCAGGGCTTTTTTTTTTTTTTAAACATATCTATTATGAAAACCCTCTAAACCAACATGTCTGTAGGAATCAGTGTGAGTGAAGGTGGATGTGAACTTGACCGTGTGATGGACTTCTGCCTTTTGCCTTCTCAGGTCCAGTGGATGAGTACATGCTACCGTTTGAGGAGGAGGTGGGTCAGCACCCCACTCTAGAGGACATGCAGGAAGTGGTTGTGCATAAAAAACTGAGGCCCACACTGCGCGAGTGCTGGCACAAACATCCGGTACGTCCTCTAACACTCAGCTGTAACCAGCCCAGTGACCATACTGATATAACTCAGGATTATGTAATGCTTTTCTCCTGGGACTTTCTGTAATTAAAGTATGAGCGTTGTGTTGTGTTCTTCCCCTCTATCTCTTTTTGTTTTGACTTGTCATAATTGAACTGTATTTTTGTCTTTCCTTCTTTTTTTTATTATCATTTTTTCCACACTGCCACGTGCTGTTTCTGTTATTGCGTTCTGTCATTTTTGTCTCTCTAATGTTGTCTTTTCTTTCTTTCTTCGATAATCTCTCTCTCTGTCTCAACTCTCTCTTTCTTTCTTTCTTTCTTTCTTTCTTTCTTTCTTTCTTTCTTTCTTTCTTTCTTTCTATTTCTCTCTCTCTCCTTCTCTCTCTCTCTCTCCCTCTCTCTCACTCACTCCTTCTCTCTCTTCCTCTCTCTCTCCTTCTCTCTCACGCTCTCTCACCTTCTCTCTCTCTCCCTCTCTCTCTCTCTCTCACTCTCTCTTCCTCTCTCTCGCTCTCCTTCTCTCTCACGCTCTCTCACCTTCTCTCTCTCTCTCCCTCTCTCTCTCTCTCTCCTTCTCTCTCACACTCTCTCTCTCTCTCTCAACTCTTTCTCTTTCTATCTCTCTCTCCTTATCTCTCTCTCTCTCTCCTTCTCTCTCTTCTTCTCACTCTCTCTCACGCTCTCTCTCTCCTCTCTCTCAATTTTCTCTTTCTTTCTCTCTCTCTCTCACTCTCTCCTTCTCTCTCTTCCTCTCTCTCTCTCCTTCTCTCTCACACTCTCTCAATCTCTCTCTTTTTCCCTCTCTCCTCTCTCTCTCCTTCTCTCTCACACTCTCTCTCTCACTCTCAACTCTTTCTCTTTCTATCTCTCTCTCCTTCTCTTTCTCTCTCGCTCTCCTTCTCTTTCTCTCTCGCTCTCTCTCCTTCACTCTCTCTCTCTCTCTCTCTCTCTCTCTCTCTCTCTCCTTCTCTCTCTCTCTCTCTCCTTCTCTCTCACGCTCTCTCACTCTCTCTCTCTCCCTCTCTCTCTCTCCTTCTCTCTCACACTCTCTCTCTCTCTCGCTCAACTCTCTCTTTCTATCTCTCTCTCCTTCTCTTTCGCTCTCTCTCTCTTCTTCTCACTCTCTCTCACACTCTCTCTCTCCTCTCTCTCAATTCTTTCTCTTTCTATCTCTCTCTCCTTCTCTCTCTTCCTCTCTCTCTCTCCTTCTCTCTCATGCTCTCTCACTCTCTCTCTCCTTCTCTCCCTCTTTCTCTCTCTCTCTTTCCTCTCTCTCTCCTTCTCTCTCACGCTCTCTCACTCTCTCTCTTTCTCCCGCTTTCTCTCTCCTCTCTCTCAATTCTTTCTCTTTCTATCTCTCTCTCCTTCTCTCTCTCTCTCTCACTCTCTCCTTCTCTCTCTTCCTCTCTCTCTCCTTCTCTCACGCTCTCTCTCTTTCTCCCTCTTTCTCTCTCTCTCCTCTCTCCTTCTCTCTCACACTCTCTCTCTCTCTCTCTCCTTCTCTCTCACGCTCTCTCACTCTCTCTCTCCTTCTCTCCCTCTTTCTCTCTCTCTCCTCTCTCTCTCCTTCTCTCTCACACTCTCTCTCTCTCACTCTCAACTCTTTCTCTTTCTATCTCTCTCTCCTTCTCTCTCTCCTTCTCTCTCACGCTCTCTCACTCTCTCTCTCTCCTTCTCTCTCACACTCTCTCACTCTCTCTCTCCTCTCTCTCTCTCCTTCTCTCTCACTCTCTCTCCTCTCTCTCTCTCTCTCTCTCTCTCTCTCTCTCTCTCTCAGGGTCTGAGCATGCTGTGTGAGACCATAGAGGAGTGTTGGGACCACGAGGCCGAGGCTCGTCTCTCAGCAGGTTGCGTAGAGGAGCGCGTGCTACAGGTGCAGCGCCTCATCAGCATTTCCGCCCCCGACGACATCGTCACCGTCGTCACCATGGTGACAAACGTGGACTTTCCACCCAAGGAATCCAGTCTATGACTAGAGGAGAACAGCGTGTGACGTTACATGGGCGAAAAAAAACCCACACACAGCTCAGAGCCGCTCGCTCGAAATCCCTGGTGATTGTACTGTATATTCGGTTGGTTGCGGTCACCACTGCTGGATCTTACAATGTGCTCGTTTCAGTAGCACTTAGAGTGCGTGTGTGTGTGCAAACTCATGTCATGAGGCTTTCCGGACAGGCCGAACACCTAACAAGAGGACCTCAGGCGACACACTGACTTTTAGAAACCGGACAGTGTCACACACAGTGACACTCTTGTTTCATCTGAATGAGAGAGAAACAGAGCTTTTTTTTTCTCCGAGAAAAGAAGGAGAAAAAGAAAAAAAACTTCCTTTCCTTATTTCAGTGTACAAAAAAAAAGGAAAAAGGGCAACAGTACTTTCTGAGAACACATTTGACTTGTTGCGATGCCAATACGAAACAGCTTCTGAATGTCTAGCGTGTCACTGCTGTATATTCAACCGAGAGGACGAAAAAAAAAAAAACGATCGTTTTGTATCTCTGGATTTCCCTCCCAGCGTTTCTGTCAAATAACCACGAACCTCTCTCGACAAGGTATACCTCAGTTTCTCATCCTAATAACAAGTTTGTTTTGTAACACTATATAAAGGAAAAAAAAAACTATGAAGCTATCTGTTGACCTGCAACGGGCACAGAAGCTTTTTAATACAAGGGGTCGGGGGGACCCTTTATTTATATATATATATATATATATATATATATATATATATATATATATATATATATATATATATATATGACGACAGATTATGCCAAGAAAATATGGCCATTCATAAACCAGTGTTTTTCTGCCTTCTTTCTATTACTCGTCTTATTGCCCGTGTCTTTTCCGTGCTGCCCTGCCGTTTAAAATGTGACTGTTTTCTGAACATTGTGACAAATTGATTGTAAAAAAAAAAAAAAAAATCAGTTTTTAGAACTTTATCAAATCCTGTTGAGAAGAAAATCCCTGAAATATATGAATTCTGTGAAAATATGAAAGCACTTACCAGTATAGGTTTGCGGTGTACTCACGGCAATCGACATACGTGCATGCCTCGTATTTCTTTTACTCTTGTGCGTGAAATCTCGAGCAGTCATCGGTCTTCTCCCTGATTCAGATTTTTTTATTTTTATTTTTTTTTCCTCAGCAGGGTGTTTTGTTTTCATTTGTGCAGATCCTCGTCCGCTTCCCAAGCTAACCCGAGTACGGCTTCCTTCACCCCCGATCCTAACCCAAGTGTAAATACGTACACCGTAAACATCTAGCCTCAGATTAGCGGCTACGCGTCACCACGTTTGAATAGTTCATGTCTCAGGAAGCCTTTATCTTTCGAGCGTTTCTCTTCCGGTGCCATTCTGGTGATCCATGTCGTATCGTGTATGCAAGAGGCCTTCATCACGTCCTTTACTCAACCACTTCACCCTGGATTTTTAGTTCCACTTTGTAGCTTGATGTGTTGTTATTTTGATGTCACCAAGCTAAACGATGCCATGTGAAAAGGTTTAGATCGAGTCCTAAGACTTGCACACAAGTATTATCTTCATACGCTGGTGTCATTCATTAACACTGGGTTTACGGTGACTACCGTCGAGAAGAATCAGGTCGCCGTTGTGATTCTATTTTTTTAACCCATCCTAAAGCGCTCAGGTCTGTGTGACCGTATGCAAGCGTGCTCTCAACTCCAGCATTCTCACTCAAACTCTGACACTCGCGTGCATTGTGCTGCTCATCCTTCTGACCAGGTGCCAACATGTGTATATATATATGTATATATACATGTGCGTATATATATACATATATAAATAAACTTTCTTCAGAGACCAAGTGTCCTAACGCTCATTCTAACGCAATATCCTTTGCGTCTCTGCAACATGATTTGATTTGCATGGTGCTGACTGGCCACGTTAGCGTTTTCGGGGAAAAAGTCATCCGCGAAACACCAGGTAAGCTCTTTCACTTCTGGAAAGCTGGCTTGTCTGAAGTCTCAGTCTGGATTCAAGCCTAACAACTGCTATTGTTTAGTAGCTTCTCGTAGCTGTTTTTTTTTTCCCCCCAATGCCTTGTCGGTGTGTTTGATACGGAAATCGGTGAGGCATTGATTTGTGTTTTTTTTTTTTTTTTTTAACCACGATCCGGTCCGATCTAGCGGGGGAGAGCAATACAGAGGTTTGCGTGTAATTTGTAATTATTTTCGTTCAAAGACGCAGACGGTGTATTTGGCGAATAGACGGCCTGAACACTAAGCCAGTGTTTAATTATCTAGTCAGTTTGTTTCGTCTAGACGAACGTTTTGTGTGGTTATTTACATATAAACGTAAATCTTCGAGTCAGATATAGGCGCTATTTTGTAAGAATCGGATTTAACCGCACCTTCCCTATCTGACTGTTAAAAACGGTTCAGTTGTGAGGGCCACCACGAATTTTCTGTGCTGTTTTTTTTTTTGTAAATCATTTATGCTTTAACCAGCAGGTGGCAATAATTACACCAAACCAAAATTCTCCACAATTTCTCTGTATGGCCATAAATCTGTAGACACCTGTCCATCGCAGGAAAATGTGATTTCTTCTCCAAACTGTTGCCACAATGTTGTAAACACACACCGCTAGTAACAGTTCTACAGTTTCACTTCACTGATACTAAGAGGCTTAAATCCTGCTCCTTCGGGATGAACTGGAACTATGACTGAAACCCAACATCGGCGTCTGATCTCACTAACGCTCTCGTAGACGATCGATCACAAATCCTCACAGCATCTAGTGGAAAGACTTCCATTACGACGGCAAAAAGAAGATTAAACATGGAGCGAGATGTTCGACTAGCACGCGAGGGTGCGATGGTCACGAGTGCACAAACACGCTCATGCTGCCTCCTTAAAGACCAGACTGTAAGGAGGTTTCGGTTTCAGACAGCCGGGATTTTCAGTGTTATCCTGACGATCAGGGCTTTGAGAGACTTCACCAAAAGTCGGCCCTGTGTTTCCTTTCCTCACCCCTGGGTAGATGAGGCACTGGGTCACGTGAGAGCATTGAAAAAAAGATCCTTACTCAACCCCTAAGCATCCTTTCTCCTCACTTCCCTCATGTTTGCAGAAGACTGGATTGAACAGTGCACCGTATGTAAATACGAATAACGTTTTAGATTGTGAAAAGTAGCATGAGGTTGTTTTTTTTTTTGTTTTTTTTTACGGTTTCAAAAGCAAAAACACTTTATTAATATTATGGCAAAATAATATTGTTGTTTATTTTGTATATCTGTACTTTAGGTTGTTTTATTAATTTATGTCACAGCCCAAACAGGTTATTTTTATTCCAAATAAATGAGAAGTGGTTTTGCTCTATTTATACAACTGGTCTAGTGAAACACTAAAAAAAAAAAAAAAAGAAAAAAAGAAAGAAAAAAAAAATCTTGATCTTGTCTCTTTACCTCAGACTTCCCGGTTCTGACTTGACGTTATCACAACACGATGAAGCAGTGTAGCACGACAGACAACATGGTGCACGTGTTGTGAAACATGTAACATTCAATGGGAATCGACCAGCAGGTTCTCTCAGTTCTTTCTTTTTCTCCTGGCAACAAAAACGCACTTTGTGGTTTTTAGTGAACTTTTTTTCCCGCTCACTGCAACGCCACCGATCGTCACCGTACCATCGTCGGTGCACGCAAACGTATTACCGTAACCCCGGACACGCCATTCGAAAAGTAAAAGTATTTAACAGTCATATTCAGGGCCTGGTTGGAAGTCGTTGTTACATATTGTACATATGAAATTTTATGCTACTCCTTCCTTCGAATAAAGTATAGTGACTGCTCTGACTCGTCTCGTCCGTACTTCTGTTCCGTTCCTGCGCCTCGTGGCACAGATATGTATGAGATATGGATCAGAGATGCAAGAACAAATCTAGCAAAAAACACAAACATGAGGTCAGTGGTACATTTATGTAACATCTAAAAAAAAAAAAAATAACTGGATGTGAAAATGCAGGAAAAAAGAAAGATTTGAAACGAAGCCAATCAGCTACATATTTTTACTGAAATATTTTCATATAACAGCAAAGTTATAGTTAATTCTCTTTAAAAGTCTTCTTTAAATACCATCCATCCTTTTTCTGTAATGTTTATTCTACATTGGGTCACAGGGAACCTGGAGAATATCCGGGTAGGAGATATGATACCTAGACACACACAATTTAGTGAAAACACAAATACACAGAGGAAACATCTGAAGCACTTTATACACACACAGTGTGGAGGCAGAAATCAAACCCCCAACCCTGGAGGTGTGAAGCGAACATGACACTGTACATGCATCCATACTGAATAGCTTTCTCTAGGTTTCTTTATAGACGAAGTGTATTATAAAAGACACACGTATTAGCACCACAGAAGAGCATCATCATCATCAGAGCTCACCAGTGCTTGTTGGATATTTCCTGACACACACACACACACACGCGCAAGCATGCACGCTCACACACACTCACACACACTAATAACCATGTCAGTGTCCCTGCTGTGCTGTGAATGAACCAGGAGGTCAGATAATATCCGGTCAGTGGTGGTCTTATGGCTTTCCCTTTCTGCTGAGTGACGTGGTAGAGGACAGCAAACACACTGCATAGCAACATAGAGCATAAATACTAGATCACCCTGACAGTAGACGAATCTGAACGCCGAATGCTTGCTCTTCGTTTCTTTAAGTCATACTGATTCGTCACATTCGATTCATCACACTGCCTGAATTCCAGAGTCTTCCATGGCCTGGAAAGGACAGATGGATTCACGTTCCAGTTTTTATTCAGCGAGTCAGATATACCAGCCAGGTAAACTGCCCAATTACAGGGGCTACCTACTGTTCCAAGACTTCCTGTCCTAAATTTCAACTCGCTCCAAATTTCCTTTAGAAAGGTTTTTGCACAGGGAACACCAGGGACTTGTCTTTCACTGCTTTTTGATTTATTACATGGGACTAAATTACAGTATGACTTACAATATGGAAAAATGACAGACTAGTGAAGATGAGTACGCTGTGTTGTAGTGAGGAACATTATACAGAGACATCGTTAAGCGAACAGATGGGCTCCCGTGTGCTCGGAGATATATTACTACTTTTAAAGAGCGCGTCTGCCCCATAAAATTCATCTCAACAACAACCATCTGATGAATGTGTCTTTATATTTAGGCTACACCTTCCCTAGTGCTGTTCGGTAGTGCCGCGATGCGTCTTCTGATATTAATTGGGTTGGTTTTGGGATCAAGCGTTTTGTACAGAAGTGAAAAATTTACGGTTTTTCAGACTGAGGCACATTACACTGGAGGTCCTGTGCTGAAACACCAAGGATTGTTCAGAGATCTTAACATTTACATTTCTGGCATTTTATCCAGAGCGACTTACATTTAAGTTCATTTTATACAAGTGAGCAATTAAGGGCAGAGCCGTTGTGAGGGTGGGGCTTCGGTGGTGTAAGCCACTCGTGTACTGTTTAAAGCCCCTGGTCTTTTTGAAGTCTGAAAATATTTTACACTACTAATAAAGTTAAAGACTACAATTCCATTCGTACATTCAGTTATGCGCTGTTTTAAAACGTACGTGTCAAGCTGTTAAACAAAACACTTCATATTCCGGTCAGCGAGAGGCACTGTTGTTAGTGCACGGCCATTGGACATTCGTTCATTTGCTCATTGGAAGAGTTGGTGAGGTGGTAATAATAATAATAATAATAATAATAATAATAATAATAATAATGCAAAGGTTGGTGAGTTGTAGTCTCAGAGGGCTAAACCACTCACTCATGCCTTCCAACCCTAGCAAGTCAAGGGCCTTGCTCAGGGGCCCAGCAGTGGCAGCTTGGTGGACCTGAGATTCAAACTCACAACCAGTAGGCCTTAACCACAAAGCTAACAACATCCCCAACTCTTATCTTGTCATTTATTTCCCTGTTCCTCATTTCAGCTTTCAGACAGCATCACACACGTGAAAAGAAGCAGATATGAAAGCGAGATGAGGTATGAAACTATTTTGATGGCATTAGTGATTTAGACTCTGACTTTTTTTTAGCACGGTTTTCTTTTTCCTTCAAAGGTTTGTGCTGGTCGTGTTTGTAGGCAAATGGTGTTGTGATGTAACAAAATAACCTCCTGAAGTGAACTGGTTCTAATTAACCATGTGTACTGGAGTGTGTTACTCTTCTCACACCACTGCAACCTGCCAGCAATTACAACGATTCATTAACTCATGAACAACATCCTGCTTTTTAATGGTGCTGTAAAACATCAACAAGTTAATAAGTTAGATCCTGTACTGACGTCACCATAAACATCAGCTTACCTGAGCTGTCATACAGAAACAATGCAAAGATCTGACCAATCAGAATCAAGATTGGCTTAACTGCAATCTGGTGTGTTGAGCAATAAATGATTTGCTTTTTTTTTTGGTTTAAAAAAAAGAAAGGGTAGTTCTGTGGGTCACAGTTAAGGTCAAACAGCTCCATCTACAGGAAGTGATCATATTAAAATGTTATGATGGAGAATACGGTCTTTAACACCAGAGGTTTGCAAGTTCAATTCCCTAAACTACTCTACAGCCAGCTCAGGTTCATGTTTGTGTTGGATAAATTATTTGTGAGTTTAAAAAAAAAATGAATGAATGAATGAATAAAGAAATGTTTAAATATAAACTCAGTCCCTTGTATGAGGAAAAGTTCATTGAGTTCAGTTCATACACTGTTATGGCAAATAGCATGTGGACCCTTGACCATCGCACCCACATGTTAACTAAACATTCCGATTTAAATAAATGAATAAACAAACAAATAAATAAATAAATATTCAACCAGGTTATTGTAAACCTTTTTTTTTTTTTAATTTACCCTTGAAATTATTTTTCTTTTTCACACCACAGCAACCTGTCATTTAATATCCCTTATGTAATGGTGCTTTTGTAAGTAACACACACACTCTCTCTCTCTCTCTCTCTCTCTCTCACACACACACACACACACACACACACACACACACTCTCTCTCTCTCTCTCACACACACACTCTCACACACATACACACTCTCTCTCTCTCTCTCTCTCTCTCTCTCTCTCTCTCACACGCACACACACACCATCCTCATGTTGTGATGCTGTGTCTCGGACCAGACGAATGGGATGCAACCAAACAGAGATCATCATCATCATCATCATCATCATCATCATCATCATCATCATCTCAGATATCTGTTCAAATATGATCAGTGTGATAGATAGATAGATAGATAGATAGATAGATAGATAGATAAATAAATAAATAAATTAATTAATAAATAGAGATCAAGGCCGTGCTTCAGACTAGCATTTTGTACTGAATTCACGTGTATTACACGCGTTCAATCCCCTTTTTCGTCCTGATCAACAAACGTGCGTGCGTGCGTGACGTGCGCGTTCGCGCTGCGGCTCCCGTCCTGGCGTTTGTGTGCGTGCGCGTTCGCGCGCGCGGTGGCTGTCGGGATTGCTGTGCGAGCCCCTGTCTCTGGGTTAATGTCCGCCATGTTTGCGGCGGCTCCGAGAACGGAGCGGGGGACAAAAGCGGGTTCGGTGTCGCTATAAACGCCCCAGAAATGAGCTTCAGTGCCGCACGTCGACCGACACGGAGTCGATGAACGCGACGGATGAGATAAAAGTCGCCTCGGCGGTGAATCAGCGCGAATATTCGGTGTAGTTCGGATTCGGTTCCGCCTTCAAACCGCTGTGTTTTTTTGTTTTTTTTTTTCCTCTCAGGGCCGAAAACAATGAGCAAACTGTCGTTCCGTGCGCGAGCGCTAGACGCCGCCAAACCGCTGCCGGTTTACGGTAACGGCGACATCCCGGATTTAACGGACTGCGTGTCCATCAGCAGGGCGGTGCCTCAGATGCCCACTGGGATGGAGAAAGAGGAGGAATCGGTACGTGTTTTAACATCAAACTCATTTATTATTATTATACGGTTCAGGTGTGTGACCGGGATTCTCTATTCACGTGCACGCGCACAGTGCGGCGTGTAAACAGCCTTCTGTACGCACGTCACGTAAGGTTTGTACGTCGACGGCGTAAGTACACGGCGCTGTGACGTAGGCGCAAGTCGCCGTAAGGGACGTGCTCGACGTCACGTCCTGCGTCGCGCAGGCGCAGAGAGCGGCTAGTCAAAGTGTCAAAGTAGCGTGTGAAGTAAACTTCCGGTACGTTTAATGTAGAAGGATAAAGTAGATATTTTTGTTTCTAACGAATTAAAGACCAGATTTTTAAATAAACACCGACGTCGTCTCTTCTTTTAATTAATATTACATTAAGATAATATTAATGAGTAACTTTATGGGAAGCTTTTTATCATGAACGTGCGATTGTGTGAAAAACAAAATAATGTAAAGTACTCAGTGATCCATCCTTACTGCACTACACTAGTGATCCATCCTTACTGCACTACACTAGTGATCCATCCTTACTGCACTACATTAGTGATCCATCCTTACTGCACTACACTAGTGATCCATCCTTACTGCACTACACTAGTGATCCATCCTTACTGCACTACACTAGTGATCCATCCTTACTGCACTACACTAGTGATCCATCCTTACTGCACTACACTAGTGATCCATCCTTACTGCACTACACTAGTGATCCATCCTTACTGCACTACACTAGTGATCCATCCTTACTGCACTACACTAGTGATCCATCCTTACTGCACTACACTAGTGATCCATCCTTACTGCACTACACTAGTGATCCATCCTTACTGCACTACACTAGTGATCCATCCTTACTGCACTACACTAGTGATCCATCCTTACTGCACTACACTAGTGATCCATCCTTACTGCACTACACTAGTGATCCATCCTTACTGCACTACACTAGTGATTCATCCTTACTGCACTACACTAGTGATTCATCCTTACTGCACTACACTAGTGATCCATCCATACTGCACTACACTTGTAACAGTGATCCATCCTTACTGCACTACACTTGTAACAGTGATCCATCCTTACTGCACTACACTTGTAACAGTGATCCATCCATACTGCACTACACTTGTAACAGTGATCCATCCTTACTGCACTACACTTGTAACAGTGATCCATCTTTACTGCACTACACTTGTAACAGTGATCCATCCTTACTGCACTACACTAGTGATCCATCCTTACTGCACTACACTAGTGATCCATCCTTACTGCACTACACTAGTGATCCATCCTTACTGCACTACACTAGTGATCCATCCTTACTGCACTACACTAGTGATCCATCCTTACTGCACTACACTAGTGATCCATCCTTACTGCACTACACTAGTGATCCATCCTTACTGCACTACACTAGTGATCCATCCTTACTGCACTACACTAGTGATCCATCCTTACTGCACTACACTAGTGATCCATCCTTACTGCACTACACTAGTGATCCATCCTTACTGCACTACACTAGTGATCCATCCTTACTGCACTACACTAGTGATCCATCCTTACTGCACTACACTAGTGATCCATCCTTACTGCACTACACTAGTGATCCATCCTTACTGCACTACACTAGTGATTCATCCTTACTGCACTACACTAGTGATTCATCCTTACTGCACTACACTAGTGATCCATCCATACTGCACTACACTTGTAACAGTGATCCATCCATACTGCACTACACTTGTAACAGTGATCCATCCTTACTGCACTACACTTGTAACAGTGATCCATCCATACTGCACTACACTTGTAACAGTGATCCATCCTTACTGCACTACACTTGTAACAGTGATCCATCTTTACTGCACTACACTTGTAACAGTGATCCATCCTTACTGCACTACACTTGTAACAGTGATCCATCCTTACTGCACTACACTTGTAACAGTGATCCATCCTTACTGCACTACACTTGTAACAGTGATCCATCCTTACTGCACTACACTAGTGATCCATCCTTACTGCACTACACAAGTGATCCATCCTTACTGCACTACACTTGTAACAGTGATCCATTACTCAGGTGCAGTCTGTACAGTGTGACTTTAGCAGGTTCACAAACACACACACTAACACAGGAAGGGCTGTTTATTATCTGATATTAAGGAGCTTATGTGTGGGGATGTGCGTTACAGGGCGCATCCCATCATTTCCTGTGAACTTGTGAAGAATAGTTTTTTCTTAAAGACAATCGTGTCAAACTTTCCTTTATGTGCACTGTGCTTATATGCAAAACTATAAACATAATATCTAACCTCAAAAAACCTCAGTTTAAACGTGATGCGTCAAAATTACCCCGTATGTGCGAATGAAAGAAAACCTTCACGTTAATCAGCACAGAAAACAGTATTTTATAACCCAAAGTGCACAACCAGCATCAGAACATTAGACTTATGTGTGTCTCAGATTCAGGAAGTGCTGTTTGTGGCTAAAAACAGAGGCGGAACAAGTTTGTGAAGTTGTGGTTCACTGTACTGTTGGGTCATACAATTCCTGTAGATCTGAAAAGGAAATAAAAGTGTAGACAAAGGTGAAACTGCGTTACAGTTAAACACCTCGGTCCTGACTGGCTGTGCCACTAGAGCGTGATTATTACACAAGAACATTCCACCAATCAGAAACCAACAGCGTGATCGGTGATGTAGTGCGTGATGAACGCAGGTGAACTCTGACTGTCTGGGGCACAAAATAAAGTAGAATAAAAATAAAATAAAATAGAATAAAAATACAAATGAAATGAAATAAGTACAAGCCAAGGGAATCTACTGCATGAAAATAATAATAATAATAATAAACGTGTGTATAAAATATATAAAAATGTATTTATTCCTGAGTTTGGGAAGATGTTCCTCCTTAAACCTGCCACAGATACCTAATATCAGAAAGAGACTAGCGGTGGTTTAATCTGTGCTACAAATAATTAACTTCAGCTCCAATCCCATAAAAGTTCATGATTTCCCAAAAACCCATGTTTTCTTTAGTGCTTTCTCAACAACTTCTTCAGGAGAAACTTCCTAACACCGCGGCTTCGAGGTCGCCATTTATGCAAAGCGACTAATACCGTAGCGCAGACGTTGCACCGGCTTTCATCAGCTATCGTTTACTCGCCAGGCCTTGGTCCCTTTTTTATTTTTTAATAATAAACATTTAATAACGGTTACAAACGTTTAGTGACCGTTTAAACATCCCTGTCGGTGCCATTAACACGCTTTAATTGTAACATGCAATAACCTGCTAATGAGTGTTTCAAACTTAATCGTTCTGTTCATTACCTCGCAGCACACTGACGCAAATCGTGTAACGTCTGTAGAGCCTTGGCATCGCTTCCCCGCAGGCAGCGTTCAGCCTGAGCTAAATATAAGCGCAGAAATCGCCTTGCCATTTCATGATGCTGTTCTTATTCAATACACAACATACTGTTCATGTCCAGTATCTCAGAATTATACAACACGATCAGTATGCAGCTTGGTAATGATAAACACACACAGTATTTATATATATGTATAGTCAGTTCTCAGATCTACAGACAATCGTGTACGTGAACATTTTAACGTGCACCGTGTAGTAATTAAATCCATACAAAATGTTTCTCTTGTTTTCATTTGTCTGATTTTTTTCCTTTTCGGTTTCGAATCCGTTTCTTTTACCCGATGCGGTTTAAGCTCTTATTAAACACTCCAGTGTTCTCCCACAGGAGCACCATCTCCAGAGGGCCATCTGTGCCCAGCAGGTGTTCAGGGAGAAGAAGGACTGTATGGTCATCCCTGTGCCCGAGACTCAAGGCAACATCACCTACTACGACCGCCTGTACAAAGGAGACTTCCGTCAGCCCAAGCAGCTCATCCACATCCAGCGTGAGTCTCTCGTTCTCTCCGTTTCCACCGAGAACAATCTAGTTAACGTACTTAACGTATTTAACGTACATTTTTTTTTTGTTTGTTTTTTCCTCTCGACCTGCGTCTCGACAGCTTTCGGACTGGACAGCGAACAGCCGGACTACGACATGGACTCGGAGGACGAGACGCTTCTCAATCGACTGAACCGCAAGATGGAGCTAAAGCCGCTCCAGTTCGAGGTCATGGTGGACAGGCTGGAGAAAGCCAGCGCTAACCAGGTATCACAACATGCCGTAGTCATGTCATGTCAAACTGGAAGTGAAAATATCTTGTATGTCTAATAACAATCATCCAAAAAGAACATTTGCCCAATTCTTATTAATAATAGTTTACTGAATTCATTTCTAGATATTTTTTAATCGCTTTAAGATTGAAATCGTCGGCAGTTCATTTTTTAAAATATTTTCTTATTTGTGAACAAATTGAAATTATTTAACAATAGTATAAAACAGATTTAAGCTTGATCTCAGGCAGGATCTCGCGCTCTTAATGCCGTGGCCCGGGTTTGATTCCCGAGCAGGAAGTGAACCCAGTCACTGAAGAGTTAACGCTCAGCGCCGGGCCCAAGCCCGGGTAAACGGGAGGGTCGCATCAGGAAGGGCATCCGGTGTAAAACCTGTGCCAATTTAAACATGTGGACCAGATGATCTGCTCTGATGAACCTGAACATGAAGCAACTGAAGAACAACAAGCACAACCACAGTATAAAACCAGCTTCAAGCTTGAAATTAGAAACATATCCAGAAATAGGTTCAGGACTTTGGTCCATTATGTTACAACAGCAGTATTTGACTACTGTGAAGATTTTCCACAAAATTTTTTGCTAAAATGTCTTGATTAAAATAAAAAATTGAATTGAAACTAATCGACTGGCTTTAGCTTTTTATGATATTTGAATCCTAAGAAACGAGGATAGCGTCTCATTAACGTGTCTCCGTTTTATAGCTGGTGACTCTGCAGGAGGCCAAACTGCTCCTGAACGAAGACGACTACCTGCTCAAGTCTGTGTACGACTATTGGGTGAGGAAGAGGAAGAACTGCCGTGGGCCTTCGCTCATCCCGCAGATAAGGCAGGAAAAGCGCGACGGCTCCACCAACAACGACGCCTACGTGGCTTTTCGCCGACGCACAGAGAAGATGCAGACGAGGAAGGTAACCTCACACCAACATTTTGTGTTCATGCAGGTCTGAAAAGACTCATTTAGAGAAGTGTTCAGAAAAAAATTCAACTACAATGCTTCAAAGACTAAGATTTGCGACCCGTCTGATTCTTTTATGTGTAATGTTTTCTTATATCATGATACAGACCTTTAGAACTAGAAATAAAATTGAACACAGAAAGCCTAGAAAAGCATTCAGGAAAGGAAAACGCCGGGAGCTCAGAGGAGCAGGAAGACGTTTAGGAGCTTCCTGCTCGTATTAGGCTTTAGTCAGAAACTTGTGACGAGACGACTTTCCGACCGCAGAACCGTAAAAACGACGAGGCGTCCTACGAAAAGATGCTGAAGCTGAGACGGGAGTTCAGCCGAGCCATCACCATCCTAGAGATGGTCAAGAAGAGGGAAAAGAGCAAGAGAGAGCTGCTGCACCTCACACTGGAGGTGGTGGAGAAGAGGTACACACACACACACCTACAGACACACAGACACGCACACCTACAGACACGCAGACACGCACACCTACAGACACACAGACACGCACACCTACAGACACACAGACACGCACACCTCTACAGACACGCACGCACACCTCTACAGACACGCACGCACACCTCTACAGACACGCACGCACACCTCTACAGACACGCACGCACACCTCTACAGACACGCACGCACACCTCTACAGACACGCACGCACACCTCTACAGACACGCACGCACACCTCTACAGACACGCACGCACACCTCTACAGACACGCACGCACACCTCTACAGACACGCACGCACACCTCTACAGACACGCACGCACACCTCTACAGACACGCACGCACACCTCTACAGACACGCACGCACACCTCTACAGACACGCACGCACACCTCTACAGACACGCACGCACACCTCTACAGACACGCACGCACACCTCTACAGACACGCACGCACACCTCTACAGACACGCACGCACACCTCTACAGACACGCACGCACACCTACAGACACGTACGCACACCTACAGACACGTACGCACACCTACAGACACGTACGTACACCTACAGACCCACACACACACAGACCCACACAAACAAACACACAGACACACACACGATTATAAAATAAGTAATTGTACACAGGTTTTGTGTCAGATGGTCAAAGAAACACAGCCTAATTTACACCCAGAGGATTCAGGTTGTTATTCCTCACCAGAACAGTGTTGTGTTTCCGAACACGTGGCTGACTTCCTATTGCTTTCACAGGTACCAAATGAGTGATTTCTCCGGAGACGTTTTAAACGAGGTCTCAGCACCACTGGCAGAAAAAACAGTCTACCCAGCTCCAATATGTCTGCCCAACGGGAACCGGCATAAAGTGGAAAACAAAATGAAGGTGAAGTCTCATTTCTGGCTCGGGAAGCGCTCGTGTCTCCTGACAGCGCAAAGAAATAATGGCAGCGCTGTAGGAAAAACATCACAGCGCTGTTGAATTGTCGATCCGATCGGTCACGAGGCGTTGATTACTTTTATGTAACAGCGTCTCTGAAATTTACTGTACATCCAGCCGCGCTTCGTTCTTTAATAAATAAGAATATGAATTGTCGGAAAATCGCTGCAGTTTAAGTGGGGAGTAAATACTTTCGAGTGATGACAGTAACTAATGTGTTGCATCACACCAGCTCTACACTGATTATTTCCCAGTAACGACAGGCCCCGAAGTGCTTTTTTTTTCCACTCCGCTTATCTACTTAATGTTTATTAGAGCGCCAGGAGGCCAACCATTAAGGCTTCACTAATATTTGTAGTTTCAGGATGCATTAGATTAGCTGCATTAATTATGAACAAACACATTAAAAAGTTTTCAGTAGCCTGACGATCATTCAGGAGGTCTGTGGACCGACCCGGAGCAGCGTGTCCAGATACGCACTCACATCTCACTCCTTTATGATTCTTTAGACCCACAAGTCCGTGCCGAAGCACCACACGTACCACTTTCCAGTCAAGATCGAGCCTCAGTTCGACATCGCCCGGGGGCATAAAAAATACACGCGCAGACCCAAGCTGGAGCCGCTACGCCAGCATGCCGTCACCAAGGCCGACATCAAACAGTACGACTTTCACAGCTCCGGGGAGGAGGAAAACCCACTGGTAAGCAGTTACAGGGACCAGTCAGAAACACACGCGTTTAAATCCTTATTAAACAATAAATCAAACTGGCGGCGGTGCTGCCGTGACGTTAAGGGTAACGTCTATATCATTTTGTTCTTTTCCAGTCTCCGTCATCTGAGCCGGACGAGGAGAATGACCCAGATGGAGGCTTTGTTTTTAGACGTAGAGCCGGTTGCCATTACCTCGCTGTGAGTCTCGAGCTCATTGTAATAAAACTTTAATAAGAAAGATGTTGTGTAGCTACTTTCTGGCACACAAGCAAGGTTTTTTTTTTGTATGAGAGGATTAAAATAAACGTACAAGCAAGCATTAACACACATCGTTGCTATAGTGTCTTAACATTTGTGTGTGTGTGTGTGTGTGTGTAGCCCCTCACAGATAAGAGCTGCACTCCTGTACCACATCTGGACGGCATCGACGCTCTGTGTCAGAGAAACTCCCTCACAGCCCTGTCGGTGCCACGCTGCTGCGTAGGAGTGACGCGCAGACGCCTGGGCCGTGGCGGCAGGTAGCTTTCCTCCTCTTCCTCCTCCTCCTCCTGTTTGTTCAAGTGTCTTGTTTGCTCTTAATCCCACCAGTCATCTGATACCTTTTAAGCTTTATTTATGCACACGGGGAAAGTGTTTTATCATCATCCGTTAACCAGTCATTTTTTTTCCAAATCTGTACACACAGTGGAATTAAAAACGGTGCCTATAGTATCATGGTACAGGATTAAAGTTTCAGTGCAATATGATAAACACACAGGGCAAAAAAGTAACGTATCAAGAACAGAACTACCAGCATCAATGCAAAATGAGGAACCTGTCGTGCGTATAAGCCTAGCGAACGTCGCAGCATTTTTAATATCATATATAATAAAAAAATAAGATCACCTGGTGCCTGTAGTGGAACGAAGGAGCCCATATTTAAAGACTGCTTTTTTCCCCTGCTTGAAATCTGACGTGGTCTTTGTGCCGCCGCTGTAGAGTTCTGCTCGACCGAACCTCATCGGATCTGGACCGAGTCCTCAGGCACTTGGACCCTGACACGATCAGCACCTCTGACCCCTTCCCCACGCTCACGGACACACAGACGAACACACACCTTCCCGTATCAGCCAGCGCAAAGCCTCAGCGCTCTCTGGCTCAGCTCCTTCACGACATCCAGGCCTGCAGGCGAAGGTACTTCCGCCCACGAGCCCTCAACCAAAACGGAAAGGAAGAGAGCAGACCAGACGCTCTTCAGGACAACAGGAAAGGAGGAAGAGGAACGACAGTCAGCAACGGTTTGAGAAACGGCAGTTTAGGTGGGTTGTAGACATGAGTAGTCTAAAATCTCCGCCGGTCTACAGACATTACAAGTTTCTTGATCTGACATTTGAGGAAAGGGAATCGGATCATAGTCATAAAAAGTGTGAATCTATTGAAGGTTCTACAGTCTAAGAATCCTGGTGTTTACGTAGTTACTTATTATAGCACCAACTGATGACGTTAAAAAAACAGTGTCTTTAATCCTCAAAAACAGTCACTTAAATTGACCGAGTAGTTCCAGTGAAAGTCCCCTTGTGCCATCTAGTGGTGATGAAAATGAATTGATTCTGCCATCATTCTCTACAGTATAAAAATACATCAGTCGTACAAATTGTTCCATTCAGCTTCTAAATAAATACGTGAGTTAATGCAAACATTAAAGCCGCTTCCTGCATCTGACCTACTGATCTACTTACCAAAATGGACAGCGGTTGCGGTTTTGTGTGCATAAGGCCTTTTTTTTTTTTTTTTAAACGATCAATATTTATTCACTCCTAACCCTTTCTCTGTGTAGGTGGGATCACAGAGGAGCAGTTTCAGTCTCACCAGCAGCAGCTGGCTCAGATGCTCCAGCAGCAAGGCCCGCAGACCCTCCCTGTGTCTGAACATTCCCATGCACATGTGTCTGTATGTGGAGCTCATAGTGTACTATACACCACCCAGAGCGACACTATACACCACCCAGAGCGACACTATACACCACCCAGAGCGACACTATACACCACCCAGAGCGACACTATACACCACCCAGAGCGACACTATACACCCCCCAGAGCGACACTATACACCCCCCAGAGCGACACTATACACCCCCCAGAGCGACACTATACACCACCCAGAGCGACACTATACACCACCCAGAGCGACACTATACACCACCCAGAGCGACACTATACACCACCCAGAGCGACACTATACACCACCCAGAGCGACACTATACACCCCCCAGAGCGACACTATACACCCCCCAGAGCGACACTATACACCACCCAGAGCGACACTATACACCACCCAGAGCGACACTATACACCACCCAGAGCGACACTATACACCACCCAGAGCGACACTATACACCACCCAGAGCGACACTATACACCACCCAGAGCGACACTATACACCACCCAGAGCGACACTATACACCACCCAGAGCGACACTATACACCACCCAGAGCGACACTATACACCACCCAGAGCGACACTATACACCACCCAGAGCGACACTATACACCTCCCCCAGAGCGACACTATACACCTCCCCCAGAGCGACACTATACACCTCCCCCAGAGCGACACTATACACCTCCCCCAGTGCGACACTATACACCACCCAGAGCGACACTATACACCACCTAGAGCGACACTATACACCACCCAGAGCGACACTATACACCTCCCCCAGAGCGACACTATACACCTCCCCCAGAGCGACACTATACACCTCCCCCAGAGCGACACTATACACCACCCAGAGCGACACTATACACCGCCCAGAGCGACACTATACACCGCCCAGAGCGACACTATACACCGCCCAGAGCGACACTATACACCGCCCAGAGCGACACTATACACCGCCCAGAGCGACACTATACACCGCCCAGAGCGACACTATACACCGCCCAGAGCGACACTATACACCGCCCAGAGCGACACTATACACCGCCCAGAGCGACACTATACGCGCCACCCAGAGCGACACTATACGCACCACCCAGAGCGACACTATACGCACCACCCAGAGCGACACTATACACCACCCAGAGCGACACTATACACCACCCAGAGCGACACTATACACCTCCCCCAGAGCGACACTATACACCTCCCCCAGAGCGACACTATACACCTTCCCCAGAGCGACACTATACGCGCCACCCAGAGCGACACTATACGCACCACCCAGAGCGACACTATACGCACCACCCAGAGCGACACTATACGCACCACCCAGAGCGACACTATACACCACCCAGAGCGACACTATACACCACCCAGAGCGACACTATACACCTCCCCCAGAGCGACACTATACACCTCCCCCAGAGCGACACTATACACCTCCCCCAGAGCGACACTATACACCTCCCCCAGAGCGACACTATACACCACCCAGAGCGACACTATACACACCACCCAGAGCGACACTATACACACCACAGAGCATCACCGTACACCACCCAGAGCGACACCTGCACATGATTTCCCGATCCTCAACCCTTGATTTCACAGGAATGGAGATGCGAAAGCATTTAAATAATTTTATAAATGCTGACAAAAGGCTCCTGTACTGATTTATAACAAATCTGTTGTTTCCCCTGAACAGGGAGCTTGTCTTAAACACACACTCACGTACCTCTCTGCCTGCCTTGTAGAAATCAGCCTCCTCTAGCAGTCTGTCCAAGACGTTAGACTCAGCCAGCGCTCACTTCGCTGCCTCTGCTGTGGTCAGCGGCTCAAACAAGGATCTCAAACCTCACAGCACCGGCGTCAACGGTGTCCTTACAAATTCAGGTCAGCTTCCAGTCTGGAGGGTTTTTGAAAAAGATTTTGTTTTAGCGCATTTTATTTTGCATGTCAGAATATAAACCGAATGTAATGACAAAGCATGAATAACTATAACAGTAACTATACCTTCACCTTCATCTCTAATTATCAACAGGAAGCTCCAGACAGAATAAGTTCAGCTGTTCGTCTCCGCTCGGAGTCGGCAGCGTCTCCTCAGGCTCGTCGTCCTCTGCCCGCCCGCCTGCTGTGCCCCAGTCTGTGCCCCATGTGAGTGTGGTGTCTCCTGCACGACCCTGTGCCCCCTCGTCGCCCACGTTAAAGCTCGCCAGCTTGGCCAGCAGCAGTCTGGAGCGCGTTCCTAAAGTCACACTTGGCAGGTAAATCTGTAAGGGAAAAGTGTTCAGTAACAGAAAGCACATGTGGTTAAGGCTCTGGGTTGTTGATCAGAAGGTCAGGGTTCAAGCCCCAGCACTGCAAAGCTGCCACTGGGAGGGGGGCCCTTGAGAAAGGCCCTTAACCTTCTCCGCTCTAAGCCTTCATTTGGCATTTAGTCCTTTTAGACATTAAACACCATTTTTGGTTGTTTTTTTTTTTTCCTTTTAGGGATAAACACGAGCCGGAGAGGCTGGCACTGAACGGATTATCAGACACCACTGTGGCCATGGAGGTGACATAGCCTTCCCCTGACAGGACACCGACGCTGAGAGACGCTGGACCCTGTACGTGGACCTACACCGCACAGTAGCATATCAGACATTTGTGAATATTCTATGTGTACATTTTTGTAAAATTGGGAACTATCACTACCTTGTAAAATAGTCTATTTGTATCATTAGGTGTCATTTGTTACTTGAATTGTAGATCTCGTCATCATGCTTTTGCACTTGGAAATCTAGCCGACGGCGAAACAAAGTGCATCAGTAAGCGCAGGGATCGTGCATGAGTCCAAATCATACAATCTTCTTTTAACTATTTATTTTGCCATGTTTACATTTTTGTATCTTGTACAAATAAATCAGATTTTTGTCACAAAACATGGATACCAAGACAACTAGTGTCAAGTCTCCCTTTTTGTTGTTGTTTACATATGACAGGAGTTCTAACGTATAGATTTATTATCATCATCATTAGTGTTATTATTCTAGAGACCGTAGTGAGACTGTAAGTGACTCAGACATGAAACTTGAGTTCATATAAGTTTATATATATATATACACAGTATATACTGTACTTACCTGAGGGTAAAATTGTAGTTTATATAAATATATATATATATATATATATATATATATATATATATATTTATATATATATATATATATAAATTCATGAAACACTTCAGTCTTGACAGTTGTGCCCCATGCTGCATTATTTCAGTAGCTGTGTGGGAGTGTGTCTGCTGTAAAAAACAACAACAACAAGTTAAAGGGTCAGAAAGTGATGTGGTTAAGAGTCAGTGGAGCTTCTTCAGCAACTGAGGTTCGAAATACTCTGTGCTAAGTCACGCAAGGGTGAAATCTCTTCTCTTTTTTATGTAAATGTGCTTTTCAAAGCAAAAAAAGATAAAAAGCCATGAGAAAAGGAGTCATATACGTTTATATATATATATATATATATATATATATATATATATATATATATATACACACACACACAGACACACACAGTGTATATGTAGTGTTTTAAAGCCTTAGATGCCATAAATCAGCCAAAATGTTTGTATGATCTGAAATCGGTTTGCATGAGCAGCTGAACACAGCGATATAACACAAAGGAGAAAGTGAACACAGTAGATACAAAAACTACACATATTATATATTCATTTACAAATAGACAAAATGTAACCCAACATATATACAGATATATTATGTATGAACTGTCCTTCAGGTTGCAATGGAATGGAAGGAGTGTGTTTCAAAAGTGACTGTGAACGTGAGGGACGTATTATACAGCGTTACTGCTGTGGGCGCTAAAGACCTTCTGTAATCTACCAGATAGAGATTATTAAATTATTTCTTTTCTATAACGAAATAATCAAATGAAAATATAAATGGAAAAAAAAAACCTCACGTTAGCGTAAAACGACGTAACCAGGAACGTAACAAGGAACTCGTTACAGCTTTAACTTGAAGTCTGTTGTGTTGAAGTGATCAACTGTTCAATAATAGAAATCTCAGTCACTTTCGAAAATGACCGCAGAGTCCTGGATTCTGATTGGTCAGAAGGTGTCGACTCGTTACCTGTAACCAATCCACGGGTTTATATACGTTCATGCGCTCGTTCTAATACCTCACGGTTGCTATAGTAACCGTGCACAACGGGACCGATCTGATAAAGACTGAAACTGGGCTTATAAATTGTTAAAACAATTGTGTTATTTTCTTGTGCAAGCCAACAAGGAAATTATTTTGACTGGATTCTGGGAAATGGGAAATTCCTACTTTCTTTATTGAATGGGTTACTAGTTGGTTTAGTCATTTATTCAAACCTGACTATCTTAGATTAATAAAACAAAACGAAAATTTGTTTCATAGCAATGACGTATTTCTCTAGTTTGGGTGAAAGAAACAATTTATTGATCCCGAGGGACATCTAAGTAAGGATGCATCTATTATTGTCGTATATACACACATTACAGCAGGATTCTTTTCTTCATGTCCCCACTAAGGAAGTTGGGGTTGGAGCACAGAGTCAGCTACGATACAGTGGCCCTGGAGCGGAGAAGGTTAAGGGCCTTTCTCGAGGGCCCCAACAGTGGCAGTTTTGCTACTGCTTATCCGAACTACCTCGGGTCACAGGGAGCCTGTGCCTATCTCAGACATCATCGGGCATCAAGGCAGGATACACCCAGGACGGAGTGCCAACCCATCACAGGACACACACACACACTCTCATTCACTCACGCAATCACACACTATGGACAATTTTCCAGAGATGCCAATCAACCTACCATGCATGTCTTTGGACCGGGGGAGGAAACTGGAGTACCCGGAGGAAACCCCCGAGGCACGGGGAGAACATGCAAACTCCACACACACAAGGCGGAGGCGAGAATCGAACCCCCAACCCCTTCAGGTGTGAGGCGAACGTGCTAAACACTAAGCCACCGTGCCTGACCTTCTGATCAACAACCCTGAGCCTTAGTAAAAGTAGATGCAAACATTTACGTGAATCTTATAAAAATGAGCACAATACAATACATAAAAAAAAGCGAATCTCTGAGTAAAGGGGAATGACATTTGAAGTGAACAGTAAATATGAGCACTATAGAATAAAGCATCGTGCTCAGAGTCACACAAGAGAGCTGAGGGAAAATATCATCCTGCGTTAAAGTGTGAACGACATCTGAATGTAATCGCTTTATTTAAGAGAGAATATTTCAGCTGCGTAATGCTTTTTGGCTCCGACAGCTATTTTGGAACCTAAACTCTCTTTTCATGAGCGTTTTACTCTGGCAGCTCAACAACACTCTTGGAAACAGATCAAGACTAAAAAATACAAAATAGAACCCAAAGTGTCTTTGCTGTGTGCAAGCAGTGTACAAGAAGTACACGCTTTCATGCACTATATACTGATGATGTAACATGATGCTTGTTCCTAAAGGCAGGATAACGACGAGGAGTCGAGTCGAGTCGAGTCAAGTAGCTTATATTGTCATTTCAACCATATATAGCTGTTGCAGTACACAGTGAAATGAGACGACGTTTCTCCAGGATCCTGGTGTTACATAGAATATAGGACAGAGCTTAAGGACTTAAGTAAGTTAGTCCTAGATACATAAAGTACATCTGTGCATCCAGTGCCTCGTGTTCCTCATGACGAGTTTCTCGAAGCACTTCATATCGATAGGTGTGAGTGCGACAGGACGATGACCATTCAGGTAGGAGACTGTAGACTTCTTTGGGACGGGGATGACGGTGGTTGTCTTGAGGCATGTAGGAACAACGGTGCTGCTCAGGGAAATGTTGAAGATGTCAGTAAAAACATCCGCTTAGAGTTCATAGTGTTCTCTTCAGGTCGGCCGTGGATAGAAAGAGTGCGTGGTCATCGGGGGAGGGATGGTGTTCCTTTCTGCTACGTTGTTCTGCACCTCGAACTGAGCGTAGAGCATCTGGGAGGGAGGCATCGCTATCACAGGCAGGTGAAGCTGTCTTGTAGTTCGTGCCCTACCACATGCGCCGGGTGTCCTGGAAGTGGCTGTGGATTGTCTGGGCGTGTGCACTTGCACTTGCCGATGTAGCTGGTCACTGATGCTGCGTACTCCGACAAGTTAATGGAGTCGCCGTTGGTTGTAGCCTCCTTGAAGATGTTCCATTCAGTGCACTCAAAGCAGTCCTGAAGAGCAGAGGTGGCTCCTGCTGGCCAGGTTCTCACCTGCTTCAGAACCGGTTTAGAGTGTGACGAGTGGTCCGTCGGGGTAAATATTCTGCAGATCGCTAATAGCCCCATAGATTTTACATAGAGCCTCTTTAGCATTAGCGCTGGGGGGGGATGTAAACTCTGACAATGAGAACCATGGTGAATTCCCGTGGTAAATAAAATGGCCTGCATCTAACAGTCACAAACTCCACTAATGATGAGCAGTAACTAGAAAAAAGCCCAGAGTTCTTGCACTATTCCGCATTGATGTAAACACACCACCACCACCACCACCACCACCATCACCGCGAGCCTTAAAGCACAGAGCTGCATTTCTGTCAGCACAAAACGAGGTGAGTCCATCGAGCTGAATGGCGGCATCCAGGTACTCTGTCTCTGAGCCACGTCTCCGTGAAAACAAAGACGCAGCAGTTTCTAAACTCTCACCGTGTACTGCGTTTGAGTCGTTGTGGAGTCGTCGTGACGCTGAGAAAGAGTTGCAGTTGATATTTATCACAACAAGTGCCGTCAGGAGATACGAGTCAAATCCACCACAGTCACACGAACCTGCGGTCCGACTAAACACGCTATCCTCTGTACGCAGTAATTATATCACATTTTTATACTTTTGAAAAAAAAAAGAATGATTCTTTTCATTGGATTTATTTGTGTGAGTGAATCAGACACTTTCTTCAAGCCATTGTATCCAGTGTTAGATTTGTACCTGTGTTAGTGTGGAAAGGTGTGAATTATTTGCCCAGCAGGAATCTCACCAGCAGCTAAAAACCCGAGTCAGGATACTCTAGACACAGAAACCCAACAGTGTTACATCTCGTCTTATATCAGAGATAAACGTTATACCGATATACAAATGTCTAATACGACACTTTCTGTATAAAAGACTAAATAAAAGACATTTTATTTAAGGTTCATTCTTACGATATCATTTTATATCATCAGCACCAATGGAAAGGAATCTGGAGTTGGACTGTGAGTGTTAGCAGTGTTATATAGTCCGGGGCTTGACGATCTCTGACAGCTGTAACCTCTGGATCAGATGATCACATGAAGGTTTCAGATTGAATTTCAGTTCGACTGAGCAGATGGATTACGAATTAAAGCTCAAACCTACACACACATATATATATATATATATATATATATATATATATATATATATATATATATATATATATATATATATATATATATATATATACATATATATATACACTTTTGGATTTGGCTGCATCTTGAGCTTCCCTTCTTCTGATCAACAGTTTGAGCTTCTAACTTCCTCGAGTCACTGTATAAATAGAGAAGCCAGCTGTGTAACCCTGTATCCTCCACTGAAAACACCTTTCTTTCTTGTTTAACACCTCATTTCTCGCTCTGTGAGGGTGAACGTATAAGGAGAAAAAGTTGTTGTTGTTCAGGTCTCTTGGTTGCCATTTTTTTAATTTTTTTTCCAGAGAAATCAATCCTCAGACACAAGGACACGCTTTCACTACAAGTGTCTCAATCTTAGGATTTTTTTTTTCCTTTTGTGATGTAGAACTGATATAATTAATCAGGGATATTTAAAATAGTGTGTGTGTGTGTGTGTGTGTGTGTGTGTGTGTAACCCTGAGCCCAAGAGTGTTAGAAATCATGTGGATGATATTTTAAACAGATTTCTTTATACTGCCTTTTTTTTCTTGGAACAAATGATTTAAATCAGTATAAAAAAGTAATAGATAACAGCCTAATTAGTACTAGCTAATTCTTCTTGGCTATTTTTTCTTGGTATTTTAATAGACGGTGCTGCGGTGTGTTTTTATGGAAACGTTGCCATAGAAACCTTCTTTCTACATGTGAGCTGCTCGGGGTTGGAAATCATGTTAATAATTATTTACATAGAATTGATGGCTCTTATTTAATTGGATAAATGTACATGTTTTTAAATCAGTGTAAGGAAAATATAATTAGATATAGGATAATTAGATCAGTATCAATAGCTGCTATTTACCCGTTTGTCCACCAGATGTCACTGATGAGTATCTTCACTTGTGTTTTTAAATGTTCTTTCTTTTTCTTTCTTTCTTTCTTTTTCTTTCTTTCATTTCTATCAGTCCACATGTCCTCAAAATTACACCTGATGACAATTAGACAAAAGTATGTCATGCACATACCCTGAAATAAAAAACATTAATACAGATTCTGTACCATATTCACTGTTCAGTACTCGTAACATGATGCCACTGTACAATATGTTAAAATGCCTCTTTTTTTTTTTCCCCACCAGTGTTTGTTTACTCTGAACAAAACAACCGGTTAAAGTTTTAACAACACAACAAATCAACTTAGAAAGACAAAAGCTTAAAAATCACTCCAGGCGCGTTCAGTACTCGATCTCGTCTCACAGTAACGTAAACACGTGCAACAACATGACAGAGATGTGAAACACATGGCTCAAGACCGTGATGCAACCGTATGCAACACATCCCTAAACAGCATCTGTAGGTAATACGTACGCTGTTTTATTGATAGATAATAGTAAATATTGTATATTATCTTTATATAAAGCTTAACAGATCGATTGTATTCTGTCCATCCTGTCTGTTCGGTTTGGATGCTTCTCGATTGCTCTGTGATGCTACGTCAGAGTCACATTTATGAATGTAAACGACTAACAAACATCACGGCCTAGACTCCTACTCCGGGAGATCCCTCGTTCCCAGTCACCATCCTTCTGATTCTGTTCATCTTTGTTTAATCAGTGTGTTCTGTTTAAAGCACCGCTGTTTCAGTTCCATCCGTGTGACGTATACCTTCAGTTCACTAGTGTCAGTTCACTAGTTGCACCTCATTCGCCCTGTACCTTGGATTGTTCTCAGTCTTCTTCTGATCAAAGCCACTTTCTTTTCACATTCTTTCACCAGCTCTCAAAGCATCCGTGTTTGTGACAATCAGCAGTACACGTAATATACGTAACGGCTTCGTATACACACATCATTCACAAACGATTCAACTCTTCTAGGTATCCGCCGAGCTCTGACTCAAATACATGAGACGTTTAAGTCATTTTCTTTTAATAGATGCTGCTGTAGTGTTTTGTTTCCATAGAAACCTTCATTCAACATCTGAGCCGCTCATGAACGACGGGGTGTCTAATGCAACGTGATTATTAAGGATGAGGAGCGTGTGTTAGTGAAGGTGATCGGTAGAAATGTAAATGGAGCATAAGACGCATCATCAGGTGGACGTGTAGGGAAGTTTATTGCATGCACATGTGTAACGTTTCGCTGAATTAATAATCATTTAAATTGATTTTAGACCATTCAATGCTATCAGTAACTGACACTAATATAGCAAACGTTGTCTGGTTTTAAAACAAGTCCTGAGCCAGTTGGAAGGTGAGCTGAATCAATCTGACTCTCTGAAATATCCCAAGATTTCTCATCATTAATGTTTAGACATCAAGCACTTCATCCCCACTGACAGGTCAAGGTTTTTCCTCCATTCTCACACATGCCAAGTTAAAACCTTTTCTTCCCCCCACAAAAAAAAAAAAAAAAAAAAAAAAAGAGGAAATTGCTATCAGGAAGCAAAATCCACAAAACTAATGTTAACATTTATCTTTCCCCAAACACAGACTTTCAAAAGCACTTATATATAAAGCTATAGACATCATCGTAAAACAAAAGTACAAGCAGACAACATAATATCAGAGCTGCCATCTAAAATAAACTCAACATTACAGCCAGGATCCTGAAAACCTCTCATTAAATGTGTCCTTTCTTTCTTTCTTTCTTTTTAATATAACGATTCAAATAGTTTCAAAGCTTCCAGAAGCAAACCATTCTTTTTTTTTTTTTTTTTTTTTTTATTCCTTTCACATTTGGTTCTTCTCAATAAACCTTCCTGCTCTACATCCTCTTAAAAGTCCAAGTGACCTCACGTTGCTCTTTTATTCACAACCACCAATAAGCATCAGCTGCACCCACTAATCAGCTCCAATCACCAAACACGAGATTAATCAGTAACTCCATCCTTAATAATCTGAACCTACAGGCTTTATATAATCCCACAAATGTTTTATGTGTAAAGTAAAGTTTTAGAGTTGCGTACCTGTCATCTTATTATTAAGATAATTTATTTATTTACCTGCTAGAAATTTGCATTTTATAAATCTCTGTTTGTTTATTTCATCACTGCTTTGTTTCTTTACTATTTAAATAAATGTTAAATGTTTTATTTAAATTTAACATTTAAAATAAATGTAATTTACTTACCATGAGTGTACCGTCGTCTCCAGGACAGATTATACGATAGAACTGCAATCATGTAAGGAAATATGTGTGTGTATATATATATATATATATATATATATCGTCGCTGTCGGGCGGAAACCTCGTATGTCCAAATTTTGTCAATTTCATATTTTTTCACATATCGATGCTATTGGTCAGTCCCCACGTGGTTGTTATTTTTACAAGTTATTAACCAATCTAAAGTCTTGAAAATAGCTTGAGCGCAAATCTCATAACTCCATTGGACACTTCAACTGTCCACCTCTTCCTCACTCCGTGGGAGAGATTCACGGCATATTTCTCCTCAAGAAGAGTCGCAACGAATCAACACGTCTTCTGAGGTAAATGTCTTCAAAACACTGGGCTCAAAGAAAAAAAAATCTTGACCCCCGCTAGTTCTGGTGCTCGTCTGAGGACAGGAATTTAGCGCAAGACAATCCACTGTAACGCGGACTAAACCCTGTGCACTGCAGATAAGGTACGGCGTTTTTTTAATTTCCTGAAAAATAACGGTTTTGGAGATACGAGGATTCCGTCTGACAGCGACGATATGATATACTGAACTTTTATATAAAAATAATCCATGGCATTTTGGTGTGATGTAAAACAGGATGCTATGAGCACTGGGATTCTTTTTGTTCTTGTTGTTTTATTCTGCTTATACCACCACGGCAATTTGCCAAGATTACAATGATTAAAATAAATGAATAACAGTAAGATGACTGAAGAATCAGGAGATCAAGATTATATTAAATTAATAAAGCTTAGAATAAAACAGGCAGTTTGCTGCGTGATGGGAGACACACTGGGCATACGTCTATAGTCTAAATAAAAGTTAGACAAAACAGTTTTTTTTCTATTTATACTTCCATAGGCAGCATTCGGATAACGTCCGAAGATAAAGCAGAAGGAAAAATCTGAGCAAAGGCAGAACGTTATGGACAACACTGAAGGAACAGACGTATAGTTCAGAGATAAAGACAGGGTTAGGGAGTAACCTTAACTCTAACCCTAACTCACATTAAACCGAATTGATCTTAAAATGTATAAATCAAATATATGGATTAACCTTTAAATTCGTACACTTTACAAAACTAGAAATAATCCTGGAAAAACTAATTTAAAAAAAAAAAGTATAGTTCTGATAAACAGTCATTCACTCACCAGCATCTCTCTCTCTTTCTCTCCAAAAAAACTAAATAAATAAATGAAATATTTATATAAAAAAGACAACACAAATACAAACAAAATAAAATAACAGCTTGTCATTGTACAAATAAATCATTAAGCTTACACTCCTCCATCCTAAAGACTTTCCTATGCTCCAATTTTCTTCAACTGATCCTATTTTGTTATATTATTCATTCATTCATTCCTTCATTCCTTTTCTACCACTTATCTGAACTACCTCGGGTCACGGGGAGCCTGTGCCTATCTCAGGCGTCATTGGGCATCAAGGCAGGATACACCCTGGACGGAGTGCCAACCCATCACAGGGCACACACACACACTCTCATTCACTCACGCAATCACACACTACGGACAATTTTCCAGAGATGCCAATCAACCTACCATGCATGTCTTTGGACCGGGGGAGGAAACCGGAGTACCCGGAGGAAACCCCCAAGACACGGGGAGAACATGCAAACTCCACACACACAAGGCGGAGGCGGGAATCGAACCCCCAACCCTGGAGGTGTGAGGCGAACGTGCTAACCACTAAGCCACATATTATATTATATAACATGCATTCTATTATTATTATTTAGATCATGTTGCACCTACTGTACATGGTACATGTTCCTCTGTCGCTATGTTGGAAAACGTTAATATTTAATATTTTACGTTATACAGAAATAATCAGCACTTTTTCTTGATAACTGTGTCCTTTTGGGCTGAAACACAAAGGTTTTCGGATGTTGACAAGATTTCGCCGTCAGACAGAACAAATCTTAGCAGATTTATTCTTGACGATGAAGAAGTTCTAAAAATGTTTTTCACGCTGCTGACAGGAAACTTGCACTCGAGTGTGTCACCTGTAAACACAGAGATTGGAACAAGTTCAGAAAATGAGATGCAAATGCGCATACGGAGATGAACGCAAGCTTGACTCAGACTTGACAAGAAAAAAAAAAAGGACAAGCGTGAATGATCCCATAACTCTGGGAAGTTCAGGAAGGAAAAAAAAAACTTGTTTACAAATAAAACAACTTGCATAAAACATAAAACTGGACAAAGTTTAAATCCCACACGGCTGCGGAGATGTCGGTTAATCAAATCAGAACAAGAGAATCAGCGAAGAAAGAAACCAGAATTCTTGATTGATTAAAAGGTCAAATGTATTTGAGGGAAAATATGATCGTTATTCATGATTCGGTAATTTTAGGATCGTGTTTTATCATGAAATCAGCAACAGCAAAAAAAAATATTTGTATTGAATTCGGGATGCTCATGACATCAGCCTACATTTGATGGTTTTCCCTTTTGCTGGATACACGTTTCTGTAACCTCTCTATATTCATTTATTCATTCATTTTCTACCGCTTATCCGAACTACCTCGGGTCACGAGGAGCCTGTGCCTATCTCAGGCGTCATCGGGCATCAAGGCAGGATACACCCTGGACGGAGTGCCAACCCATCGCAAGGCACACACACACACACTCATTCACTCACACAATCACACACTACGGACAATTTTCCAGAGATGCCAATCAACCTACCATGCATGTCTTTGGACCGGGGGAGGAAACCGGAGTACCCGGAGGAAACACCCAAGGCACGAGGAGAACATGCAAACTCCACACACACAAGGCGGAGGCAGGAATCAAACCCCAACCCTGGAGGTGTGAGGCGAACGTGCTAACCACTAAGCCACCGTGCCCCCCACCTACCTATATAACTATATAAATAAGTAAAGCCACGTGAAGTAAATACAACATCCTTCTCGTCAGCAGTAGCGTATTTCCGTCATGGGAAATAAAAGCATGCATCCTGCAGAACAGAGCACTGCTTCCTTGTTCGTGTGCGATACCTTGAATGATTTAATGAGCTGAATATATTACAAAAGCACGCCTTGGGTGATTAGCTAATATTAGGTGGGATGGGTCGTTATTCAAATTGCTAACTGACGAAACTTTATTAGCCTTTGACTAAAATAAAAAAAATCTTACTTTGATTAGGTGGGCAAGACCCAAACTTGGTGTGCTAAGCCAACCCCTGCCCATTGCTGCCCCCGGCCTAGATCGCAAGGCATTAAAATTCATGTCAAGCAGTGTATTCATAAGTGTTTCCTAAGAATCCCAATGAATAACAGACTTTAGCAGGTAGGAAACATCTCATACTTAATACCATGAAAAAATTCATTCTATAAAGTGCATCTCAAAGACACTCAGACTCAGTGGAGATGTTCATTTTCTTTTGCTTATTCAGGCTCTGCTACTGGTCTGACTCTTTAGAATAATAAGACCTTTTTAGTTTGTTATGGTGTATCAGCATATCAAACTTTACCTTTCTCAGTCCCGTTGTTGTAAAACTGAGCAGATGTGTCACTCCAGATGTTACAGTCTACAAGAGCTTCCAACGTAACATAGCATTAATAAGTACTGGGGACTCTCACTCACTCACTCACTCACTCACTCACTCACTCACTCACTCACTCACTCACTCACTCACTCATTCATCTTCTACCGCTTATCTGAACTACCTCGGGTCACGGGGAGCCTGTGCCTATCTCAGGCGTCATCGGGCATCAAGGCAGGATACACCATGGACGGAGTGCCAACCCATCGCAGGGCACACACACACACTCTCATTCACTCACGCACTCACACACTACGGACAATTTTCCAGAGATGTACTGGGGACATTACAACCCAAATACTTTTATACTAGACCGTTTATTTGGTGAAACGATCTATTTTGGTTCACATCTGTCCTTTCTTTCAGATAAGTAATAGTAAATAGTAAAAGGAGTTTGCACCTAAGTGCATCATTTTCAAGTAGAGAATAATATCTAAGACCCAAGACAGTTGTTCCAGTTTGAGAAAACCTCATGTGAACTGGTTAACACATCAAATCAGGAATCTTATAGGCTGTTATTCAGGAATTCAGTGGAACAACAAAATGATGGTCCAGATTTGGTTAATAATAATAAATTCGGATAATAATAGTCTTTCCTTATCTAATAACTTCCATGAAGGATATACAAACAGAATGCAATCAATGTCCCTGGATGTTTATTCTGTTTGTGATGACTAGCTAAAGAACAGGACTTAATATTACCAAGGCGAGATTAACATAGAACCAATGATGAGAGAATAATTTGGTTAATAATTCTGGCTTCCATTTATACAAATATTCCTTAATTGTATCCTCACCAATCTGAAAGAGGTTATATTACAGACTCACAATCATCTGACCCTCTTTTAAAAAGCAACAAGACTGAGTGCTGTGTAATTTCTCAGACCGAACCTCAGAACAAGAATCGACTAGTTCAGATTTTCTAATTGAGAGCAGTAGCTTAGGAAAGTGCAGCTAAACAGCCGTTAATAAGCAACCTTCTACTAAAACCCAGTGTGTGTCAAGACAATAGTCACCCACGGTCCGAACAATACTCTGGAGATCTAAATTGAAATTTTGGTTTTCTCAAAAGAATGAAACAGCTTCAATAGAGGAGAAGGAGAAAAAAGAAAGAAATGTGCTTGTGAGACTCGAGCTGGAGTATAAACGAGAGATCTAATTGAAAGGAAAGGAAGGAAGAAAGAAAACACAGCTGTCGGGTCTCAGTAGAACTAAACAAAGCTGAGCACGCTCTTTTCCTGATGAACAGGTAAACAGTTAATAAATGTCACTATAATTAAATCTTACAAACTTCATTTCTTTGCTCAGCAACTTTACCCATGTATCGACGATCGGCTTCATCGCTGCACTAACGTTACCGTTTCCATTAGCGTTATTTAATATAAACAGATTTTATTCTAATTCTTTTATTCTGGTTTATTCTATATTTCATGAATGGCGTTGTGGGGGTTACGGTTAAATCACACAACTACAAGAGCGATGCAGGGCCTGTTGTTGCATTCAAATGGAAATGTTTGAATTTTGAGTAGAAAAAAAAACACCAGCTGAATGACCTTATAACCCTTAATTACTACTCAGGAAGTCTTGAGTTTCTCAAGAGCTCTGACTTGGGGCTGGAATTCTGTGACATCGATTCATTTCACCACATATAGTACGATTAAACTCACAAAAAAACATGTTTTAAGCTGTTTATATAGATTTTCTAGTTAGCTCTCTATTATTATTATTATTATTATTATTATTATTATTATTATTATTATTAATTATTATTATTATTATTACTGATGCTGGCCTACAAAGCCACAAATGGACCAGCTCCCTCTTACCACAAAGCCCTCATCACTCCTCACACTGCACCCCGCACCCTCCGATCTACCAGCACTGCTCGACTGGTTCCACCATCTCTCAGGGTAAGAGGCAAGTATACTACAAGACTCTTCTCTGTTCTGGCACCAAGGTGGTGGAACGAACTTCCCCTAGAGGTCCGGACAGCTGAGTCACTGGATATTTTCAAGCGGCGGTTGAAGACCTACTTATTCAGGAAACACTTCAACTAGCACTTCTTTCCTTATCTTTTGCATTAAAAAAATAAAAAATAAAAAAAAACACCTTTGACACTTTTTCATTGTAACTCTGAACAAATGTTTTAAACTCATGGTATCTTAAGTATGTAACTTAGTGAGCCAGCATTAATGTATTCAATGTTAGAGATTTAAACACTTATGTATGTCACTCTGGATAAGGGCATCTGCCACATGCTGTAAATGTAAATGTAAATGTAAAATTATTATTATTATTATTATTATTATTATTATTATTATTATTATTATTATTATTATATTTTACTAAATTGAAACTGCAATTTTGTAATTGATTAATAATTCATTCTGAGGTTATTAAAAAATAAATCAATAAAAAGATTACGTAATCCTAAGGTAAATGTAGATTATGTCAACAAGAGTCTATGCAAAATCCCCATCTATTTAAGAGGTGTATGTGGCTCCATTGCAGCACACCACATATATAATAAGGGACCATCTTTGAAGTCTTAATGAAGGCTCAAACATGTACCTTGTGCTGGATGTCCTCCAGGTTTCTTAGTAGTCCATGCACTCCTGTCGAACTGAAAAAAAAAAATAAAAATTAGTGTACTGTAGTAATCACTGCAGTAAAAAGCCTTGCATTGCATGTGTTGGAGTCCAGATGATTCTAGAGGGACCGTGTGCTTGAAGATTTCAGCTCCAAATCCTACAAATAAATCCTACTAAAAAACTCCACTGTCCTTGCACTATTTAATGAGGCTAAACCCGCAGAGTGCTCCTCAGTATTGACTCCTCAGTATTCACTGGATGGTATTTATTTGGACTAGATTACAACTATTTGTTCATCTGATGAACTATTTATCCATCATGAAGGAAAGACACAGGGATCTCTGTCATCTGACCAGAGAGCCATAACATTCTGGAGTATATGCAAATCGCCATCATAAAAAAAAACCTGAAGCAGAATTTTGTGCAGCATTAATTTTGTGAAAATTAATATTTGTGTCTGTCCTAAATCTTTTGGCCACAGCTGTACAACCTTGGTTTCACAGGATAGAGAATATTTATACTTAGCTATGCTTTTACCTGATACATCAGTATCTTTTACCTGATAAAAGATACTGATGCTTTTACCCGATGGTTAAACTGATAAGTTCTAAACCATCAGAGTAGATGAGAAAGCTGCATGTATGGATTACCAAACTTGGAAATCCATACATGCAGCTTTCTCATCTACTCTGATGGATAAAAAAAATAGAAATAAGAAATCTCCTATTCCTACACAATACTGAGAAACTAGTGCTTGCTTTTGTATCTTCTACATTAGGAGCTTTTTCAGAGTACAATCAGAAAATCTATTATTAGCCTGTTGCTCTTCAGACTACGTTGTTTATGGCTCCGACGTGTCTCGCTGATCTCTTGCAACAGTACAGACACCAGTACAGACATCAGTACAGACATCAGTACAGACATTAGTACAGACGACAGTACAGACGACAGTACAGACAGTACAGACAACAGTACAGACAACAGTACAGACATCAGTACAGACGACAGTACAGACGACAGTACAGACAGTACAGACAACAGTACAGACAGTACAGACATCAGTACAGACGACAGTACAGACATTAGTACAGACATTATTACAGACATCTGTACAGACAGCAGTACAGACAGTACAGACATCAGTACAGACATTAGTATAGACAACAGTACAGACACCAGTACAGACATTAGTACAGACATCTGTACAGACAGCAGTACAGACAGTACAGACATCAGTACAGACATCAGTACAGACATCTGTATAGACATCAGTACAGATGACAGTACAGACAGTACAGACATCAGTACAGACACCAGTACAGACATTAGTACAGACACCAGTACAGACATCAGTACAGACATTGGTACAGACAACAGTACAGACATCAGTACAGACATCAGTACAGACAATCCTGAGCTCTTTACTCAGCTGCAAACTGAGTAAAAACCGTTGGTGAGGATTTAACTCACCAGTACAATAGACAGTACTTTGTTATAGTTACTACACTAGTTAAATACGTACCAGCATTTTCCCAAAGTACTGTCTAATAATTAATTAATTATTTAACTAGTGCAGTAACTATAACAATTCGCATCTTTCCTGCATATCGTCATGAAAACAGGATGAGAAACCATCAGGGAAACACCATTGATCTTGTCGAATGGCTCAGAAATAAGTATCTCTGCTAAACTGCTACCACGATACCTCAAAGCCTTGTGAGATTGAAGGTGTTTTGATAGAAAAGACCTATAAATAAGGAACCTTTTTCCTTTAACATATTACCGCAAGAGCAGCTTGAGGCACCTTCAAGGCAACAGTCACAATCATGTTCAAGACCGTTACAGATCTGATCATCCCCGACTAGCGCTTTATATAAAGTCGGATCAAATTCCAACATTAGAAGATACACAAAGTGCTTCGTTTGTTTGTCAGTAGCACCTTAATGAAACATGAGGCTTCATCAGCTGTCACAGTACTTTCTGAAAGCAGCAGGAACAACAAAAAGTCCCAAAGTGGTAATAAATAAAGTTAAATGTTAAGCTGGCTTCAGGATACGAAGCTGGTTCTCTCCAAACGGTTCAAGCGTTGTACTTCATCGAAGGAAGTGAACGGGGTGATGTACCAGGATTAAAGGAGAATTTACTCTCAGTGGTCAAGAATCTGTAGAGATGATGGACAATTCAACAAGATAACAAACAAACAGCCACACGAACAAGACTGGGTTCTGGTTTCTAATCAATCTGTAATATTTCCCTGGTGTCTAAAATATCAGAGAAACCAGCAAAAACATTATAAGACGTATTCTGAAATAAAACAACACATTTTTGTTATTATTGGGGCAGATTATTCATTGGGGCAGATTACTTCCCTCCGCCAATTAAGTAGCACAATAAGAAGTCAATTTAAACACTACTAACGAGCTCCAATCATTGAGAATCTGAGATTAGCCCCGCCCCCTCGTTCCTGTGACGACGTTTATGGAAAACGGCTCTTTAAAAATATTAGCGCACTTTATTTTGTTGATTTTGTGCTTAGAACTTAACCCATAATCCAAAAAAGCTCTTTATGAACATTAAACAAAAACCCCCCCCCCCCCCCCCCCCCCCACACACACACACACACACACACACACTTTATTATTCACTCATACATTGTTGATATTGATTCAAAGTTCTAATTTGAGTCTCTACAGGAAAATGACTCAGTAATTAGTCAGCTCAGTGGAAATGTTTAGTCGTCGTTAGTGTTTGGAAATTGAAGCCTTTTCTATTAAAAATATAAACACTAATGAATCAATTTTCTTCTTCAGCTCTAGAGCAAATAAAGAGAACCACAACAGAATGATTAGTTGCTATGGTTTTAGTGTTTGAGTAAACGGAACATATTTGGTTTGTTCTATAAATTACTAAGGGAAGTCGTGGCCTAATAGTTAGAGAGTTTGACTCCTAACCCTAAGGTTTGGGTTCGAGTCTCGGGCCGGAAATACCAAGACTGAGGTGCCTTTGAGCAAGGCACCGAACCCCCCCAACTGCTCCCCGGGTGCCGCAGCATAAATGGTTGCCAACTGCTCCGGGTGTGTGTTCACAGTGTGTGTGTGTGTGTGTTCACTGCTGTGTGTGTGTGCACTTTGGATGGGTTAAATGCAGAGAACGAATTCTGAGTCTGTGTCACCGTACTTAGCCGTACGTCACGTCACTTTCACTAACAATATTTTTCTCCCAAATTCCAAATAAACACAATGTCATATTTAGAGTATTTATTTGTAGAGAATGAGAGCTGGTCAATAATGATGCCTCAGGCCTAAGCTAATGCAAACTAAACAAACTCATATTCATTTTTAAACACAGTACCAATGTAAATCACTATTTGGTGGAATAATCCCGGTTTTTAACCACAGCTTTCATGCGTCTTGTAATGATCTCCACTAATCTCCCACATTGCTGTTGGATGACTTGATGCTGCTCCTGGCACAAAAACTCAAGCTTTGTTTGATGGCTTGTAGTCATCCATCTTCCTCTTGAGATTGTGCTGGTTATGACAGTGTCTTTATCTCCTCCATCCACACATTGATTGACCTGGCTTTGTGTCATGTCATTGTCCTGCTGGAAGAACCGATCCTCAGAGTTGGGGAACATTGTCAGAGCAGAAGGAAGCAGGCTTTCTTCCTTGTACGTGGCTTTATTCACGTGTCCTTCACAAAAACAAATGTACTCAATTCCAGCTTTGCTGAAGCACCCACTGATCCTCCGCAAGATTTCACAGTGGGCGCGAGAATCTGTGCCTTTTAGGCTTCTCCAGGTGTCCGATTTCTAAGCTTTTTCATTAGAGGACTAAAATCAGAGAAGATGACCTTACTCCAGTCCTCTACAGTCCAGTCTTTATGGTGTTTCTTCAAACCTCAGCCTAACTTTTCTTTGCACGACTTCAGCGATGCCTCTAGGAGCCTGTTACGAACCATCCTCACCGTGCACCATTGTTCACCCCAGCTGCCTTTTGCCATTCTTTTTGTAGGTCATGCTACAGTGAGCTTCGAACAAGTTAGCGGTCATCCCAGTCATTTTTCTCTGCCGTTCTGTAGCTTTGTTGTCTCCAAAGTCTGCAGCTCGACCTTGTTCTTATAAACCGCTGTCAAATCAACCTGATATTTTAAAGATAGAATCAACCTGACGCTCGCTGTATCCACCTGCCAATAAAGCCAGAACTGAACTCTTCTTTTCTTCACTCAAAACTTTTCTTTTCAACACTTTTGACCTGGCCAATAGTGCGTATTCGAATCCGGCTGGTCCTTTTGGAAGAGAACAGTAACGACTAGACAACAGCAGTGATCTTTATACTTTTCGTCATTAAGTAAGATTTGGTTCAGGTGAACACCGGAATGATTTGGAGCGGTCTCTTCATTTTTTCCAGAATTTTTACCATCCACTTCAGACAATTAACAGTATCTGAATATCCAATTTCTTATTATAAGGCTGATTATTTGTGGAACCAAGTCAGACACCATCACCAGTGACTGAGAAGGAGGTATATACAAGAATGCATGTATTTTTTGTACAAAGTAAGAAAACATGACTTAAATTTAAAATCACGGGTGTAGTCAATGTGAACGTAGTGGATTGTTGTGTGATCATCATGTGTATATTTTCCACAATATTTAATTTTTGGGGTAGAAATTCGCTCGCTCGCTCACTCACTCACTCACTCAGTGAGTGGACGTTCCAAAACTTTTGCCCTGTTCCTATTTTATTCCTATTTTTTTTATTTATTATTCTGTAATAAAATAAAAAGCCCTGCACTTGAATCCAACCTGGTGAGTCCGATCCATGACGCACACTTTGTCCAATCAAAATACAAAATGTAAAAAAAGGACACAAAACAGAACGGTCCTTGACTCTGATTAACTTCTGGAGAATGTTTAAAGCAACAGATATTTTGATCGCATTAAGTGGAAGCAGATCTGAGAGTCTCACACCATCGCTTTAATCAGTAAGCAGAGATCTTCACTGCAGATCTCTACACTAACGTGGACTGTTCGGGGAAGTCAGATTTAACCTTTGTTATATAGCGACTCTCAAAAATCCAAGCAAAACTTAAACCTGAGCAATTGAAGCTTTAGGTCTGGGCTCATCGACAGACCTGGGATGTGAACTTCCGACCTTCTGGTTACGAGAACAGAACATTAACAGCTGAGTCACCGCTGTCCCTGATTCAAGACAAATGGTGAATAATGAGCCAGGACTGGAAAAGAAGCAGAAAAAAGGGCAGAGTGGTCCCTTAAGGCCTTGTGAAACAAAAGCATTTGTCACAGGGTGACAGCCGGGAAAGAACAGGTTGCACATTGTGCTGCTTCGTGTTCCGATCAATTTTTTCTAAATAATTTCTCAAGCCCTAGTGAAGTACAGCACGTTTTACCCTTAATGCATAGACAGGATGCAACACTACCGCAGTAACAATGGTGAGTTTGTCAATAATAATGAACAGATGCGTACTTCATCTACAAGTTTATCCACATTAATGATGTTCTGTCTACAGATTAAACTGAAACTAATCAAATCAACTCAAGTGCACACAGTTTTTTGCTTTGTGTAGCAATTTATTACTTTCAAACGGATATTTGTGGCATTGAAGCTATTACGTTTGTGGAACAGTGATGAAAACGAGATATTAAAGGTGGGGTCTCCGTTGTTTGGGAAATGCTTGAGAAAACTGAGTCGGGACACCAAACAAAACAAAAACAAAACTAACGTGTAGCCGATGAGCAGAAAGGGGCGTGTCTTGTCAATATGGGCGGAGAGAGTGTTCAGTGCGCATGTGTGACATTAGCAGAAAGCGGTTTTAACATTGACATGGAGGATAAAAACAAAGAAAGAAAGAGAAGAAAGACTTACGATAAGGCAAGAAGTAGGACGTGTTAATATAGGATCAGCTTTCCAGCGCTGGAGAGAACTGAAGGAGCAGGAAGGCCTGCGATGGGACGCCGAGGCGCTTTTTTCCTTCTCGATAGGTGAGTAACGTTGGTTTTGCTTTGTTACACAGAACTAATATATGCCTTTGTCCTTTACATGATTATGCTTGTGTGTCATTTTTGCTTGTTTGTTTATCTACAATCGTATTGTTCTTCCCTTCAGCTATGATAAAGACACATTTCTTACCATTAGTTGCCTGGGTTACGTATGTATGTGTGGGCGGAGCTATCAATACAGGGGTGGGACCCGTTTGGGTTAGGGGCGTGTTTGTTTTAGTGATTTCAAATGTCAACATTGGCTTTCAAACAAGTCTCAAATGTTTTGAGTCCATTTAACCCAGTGTTTTGAAGCGCAGACTTTCTCTGTCGTCAAGTGTTGAAACGGAATCCGAGCGAACGCTGAAGCAGCCTCTCTATTCCACTGAATAAAATAAATAAATAAATATATAAATAAATAAAAAACTGTTTCTCTCACACATTTTATTCTGTATAGAAATGAAAAAGCACACTTTCTGCACACACCTGTCACTTCTAATAGTTAAAAACTAAAAAAAAAAAAAAAAACATCTGGACTGTGAATAGAGATTTTTCTGTTTTGTTCTATTTCTAGAGAACCTCAATTGTCTGTAGAATTTACTCATTAGAATTAAAATGATGGACATTGGCTCTAGACCGAACGTGGACCGTCCTTCAGTCCCAGGCGTGTTAGGACACGTGCTGTGGAGGTCTGATTGAACCTAAATATAGAATTGAAAGCAAAATGAGTTTTATTTTAGTACTCGGTTTCATGTGAAACATTCATTCATTCATTCATCTTCTACCGCTTATCTGAACTACCTCGGGTCACGGGGAGCCTGTGCCTATCTCAGGCATCATTGGGCATCAAGGCAGGATACACCCTGGACGGAGTGCCAACCCATTGCAGGGCACACACACACACACTCATTCATTCACTCACACAATCACACACTACGGACAATTTTCCAGAGATGCCAATCAACCTACCATGCATGTCTTTGGACTGGGGGAGGAAACCGGAGTACCCGGAGGAAACCCCCGAGGCACGGGGAGAACATGCAAACTCCACACACACACAAGGTGGAGGCGGGAATCGAACCCTGACCATGGAGGTGTGAGGCGAACGTGCTAACCACTAAGCCACTGTGTCCCCCTTCATGTGAAACATAATAATTTAAAATGTAAATTGTCAGAAAAAAGAAAGAAATCTCAAAACCTAGCCATATTTCCAACAAACCTGGTAGGGAAAAAAAGACAACTTACTGAAGTCTGTTGTGTTTTTTTTTTTGTTGTAATCTCAGGACATTAGGTTGTTTATTCGTGACCCGAGGAACAGCATTAGGTTCTACATCATTTCTTTGTGAGTAGTAAGAAGGAAGGAATTTTTAGCATGAAAATGTGAAATAGAATCAGCGATGAAATGATCAGACACGTTATCGTATGACGAAGCATAGACATGAGCGTTTGATAAGCAGTAGATTCTATAGAAAAAAGCCAAATATTACTTGTCTACACTCTCATAAATGAAGGTGTTCTTTTCCTTCTGGCTTATACGGTTGCACCGTCAAGTACAAGGACACATCTTTTATCTGGAAATGGGAACGGAGTGTAGAGTGTCTACCTATAAAAATAATTACAGACACGTAATTGGACGTTAAGGACCAATGATGTACCTCTAAATATAAATAATGCATAATTAGGGTGTAAAATATGTATCGATGCATTGATGGTACTCGAGTGTAGTGAGAGTGGCCAGCTGGTGGCAGTGTAACTCTGTCAGCACAGGACTGAGACAGAACACAACGAGCTCCGGCTCGAAATTAAATCACACAAAGATTCACGAGCTTTAGAGGACCGTTGAATCAGACCATCCTTCAAAAACACTCCATTTTATTTATTTATTATTTAGTTATTTATTATTTAAAAATAATTTCATACTAATTGACAATTGTGACACCCTGATAAGAGAAACACACGTTTTAATTAATAGTAATATTTAATAATCCTCAAAATTTGGATATGGGAGAGAAAGAAAAAAAAATAAAACAATCCAATAACCATGAAAATGAGTCTCTAAAACACTCAATTAGTGAGTAAGAGCTTTCTCAATGCTATTAGAGAAAGACGTATTTAGGTAATTTCATCTGTATCAAATCTCACGATAACTTAATTGCATGTGCAAATTTAAATTAAAATAATGACCAGATTTATGTAAATTGGCAAAATAAATAAATAAATAAATGAATGATGTGAGGTCAGTGAGAATGCGCCAAAAAACTGATTGATCTAATCATACTTTGTATTGTTCATAGTAAAGCCTCATTAATCTGACTCATAAAACCGTGAGTGTTACCACGGGTCAATAGATATTACCGTCAAATTATAGGCCTCCATTAAAGACGAGTTCTACGGCACCCGTAGGGTTTAATTGGAAATTCATGGAGACGGTGACAGCAGCAATATGACAGCTGAGGGTGAAGAGTTGACACCGAGGCCCTAATTTAATTCGGAGTCGCTCTGTAACTGTGGCACTTTAAGCAGAGTCAAGTGTAGAATTTTCTGCTGGGGAAAATAAGTGTAAGGAAAATGACAAGATTTGTCTCCCAACGCTTTCTACACGCTCTGCTTGACCGGACTGTACATCATCTCACAGCATCTCATATTTGACGAAGTTTAAAAAAAAAAAAAAAAAAAAAAAGGCATTATTGTGCTTCGAGAGAGCAATAAACACAATTACCGTCAAATAAGGAGCGGAATTTTGAAGCTCCTTAAAACAGGGAAGTTAGAAATTTTCCAGTTATAATTGAGGGACATATTTCACCGTTAACATTTACATTTCCAGCATTTGGCAGATTCGCTTCTTATCCAGAGCGACTCACATTATTTTAGTTTTATGCAATCGATGGTTAAGGGCCTTGCTCAGGGGCCCAACAGTGGCAGCTTAGTGGACCTGGGATGGAACTCACAACCTTCCGATTGCCACATGCCACATTCCCCAGTCCCTGTTGATTAGCCGTTAATACGCTCAACGACGCCTTTATGAAGATCTCAAAATTTTAGATCTCAAACCTTTTATTTATTTATTTATTTTTTAATAAGAGTAAAGAAGGGCTCTGGTGCGAGTGCAATTCCTGCAACTGATATGAAACGCAGCCAGGTGAGCAGGACGAGTCTTGCGCTAAATTGCTTTGACGTTATTAAGGAAAGGTGGGGCGAAGAACAACGGGGGATGGGGGAGGGTGGAGGTGGGGGTTTGTTGGAGGAGAGGAAAAAAAAAAAATCTAGATAAACTGTAGGGCAGTTTGGAGAGATGGGGTTGGAAGAAGGTTAATGTAGCAGACAAATGGGCCAATAAAGAGAATATTGAGATGAATAGCAGCCGGCAGAGCAGCAGATGACAGGCCCAGGCGGCCACGCTAACAAAGCCACGAACTGATAAATGTGGACTAATAGACACAGCAACCTGCTCGGTCGTGAGATTAGAACTTTAAAAAATATATATATTATAAATACAACAAGCAACGGCTTTACGAGGCGGGAAAACAAAATAAAAAATAATAAGAAGAAAGAACTCGTTTTCATCTGGCATAAAGACGTCGTTTGGTGTAAACATTTATTGGTTTTCAAACTGAAATAAAAATGACACCAGTAAACATTAAACAGCCTTTCAGAATCCACACCTTTTCATTGAGAAATAAAAGAAAAATATATTTATTTATTTATATATATTTATATATATATATATATATATATATATATAGCGAATTGTATAAATGTGCAAATTGTGTTTTTTTTTTTTAATCCAGTGACCCAGTATATAATTTTTTAAAAGATTTTGAAAAACGAAAAAGTTCTGACAAGGTTTAGGAGGAAGAGAATCGGTGACAGTAGAATCGTTGGAGACGGGGATTATTAAAATAGCTGATGAGTGGAGGATTCGCTGTGACGTCTTAAATAAAAGTTAAAATCGTTGGATGTCCAAAAACAAACAAACAAACAAAAAACAGCCTTTGTCTTTTCCCGACATTCAGAGGAAGGGAAAACAATTGAATTATTTAGCTACTGTATAAATTATTTACAAAAACAATGCGTGGGTCGTCGTTTTACACTAGACACTGAGGCGTCTTCGTTTTTCTTGGACGGAGAAAAGCGAAGTCAGCCTCTTATCGAAGGCACAACATGAGACCCGCCGCGTAACACAGAGGTGACTCCGTGATTTGACCACACCGAGGGGTGATGGCTGGTACGGAGGGGCAGCTGTGCACCAGGAGGGCCTCAGACAGGGGTAAATATGATCAACGGTGCTGGACAAGGTGGAAAAAAACAACGATGTTGGACTTGTCTGGTAACAGATAAAAAAAAAAGTTTAAAAAAGAGGCAAAATTAAAAAAGTAGAAATAGTCAAAACCAAAAACAAACAAAAAAAAAAAAAACCACAGGTTGCCCTTTGATATGTTCCAGTCAGTTAAATACAGAGAGGACATTATTTATGTCTGATCTGTCAGAGGAGGTTTTCTGAACTGAAGTTCGGGTTCCTTTTCCCAAAAAACCCCCTCAAACATCACAAAGACAACACTTCTCACCCCCCTGTAAGTGTCTATACCCAGAGTGTGGAGACAGGAGGGAGGAAAAGGCGTATCCTTAAAAATGGTAAGGGAAAAAAAAATAAATTAAAAAGAAACGGGCAACTCGGAGTCAGAAAGGAGAAGAGGTGAGGTTGAGGATGAGGGTGAGGGTGAGTAAGGGAGGGGTGCTGGTGCTGTAACGGTCGCAGTAGGGCTCGGTTACACTTAACACTCTCACTGAGAGTTGGCTCTTGCCGCTTCAGGCCGGGCCGCTCGCTGCGTCCAGAATGCAGGGTGCCGGGGATGATGCCCCCGTGACGCTGTGCCTGGTGGGGGCCGTGGGCAGGAGGGTTGGGGCTGTATCGGAGGTCGAGAAGGGAGGAGGAGGAGGAGGCTAAGCACGGGTGCTGTACGTTTGAGGCCCACCGTGCACAGTTTCCCCTACAGGTAGTCGGCCCGCATGTAGCCGTCATCCCCGGGCAGCGGCGTCACCGCCTGGACCTGCCCCATCACTGCAGGAGAGAAGTGTGAGATTTACCATCACAAACTGATGAGCTCCCCAATCATCACTCTTTACACATTAAATATATATATTTTATTGTGTAAAATTAATCATGATCTACTGAGTGCTATTAAAGAAAAAGTTGCTTGATTCCTTATTTTATTTTTTAAATCTAATAAATGCAATACTCATTATTTACACAAAAAATGTATAAACTTCAACGGTTGAGGCCTCACACACTCACACACTCTCACACACTCTCACACACTCTCACACACTCTCACACACTCTCACACACTCTCACACACTCTCACACACTCTCACACACTCTCACACACTCTCACACACTCTCACACACTCATGTTTAAGTGATTTTGTCATTTGAGTCCATCACTGATAACTAATTTACAGACAGATCATATGGTATCACACAGATTCAGATTTGACATCATGTTGCCAGGGGCTTTAATTATACCCAACACCTTTTAGTTATATTGAAAACATATCACAAGTCTATTTTTAAATTAGGTCTAAAGCTCTGGGAGGCAGAACAGGCTAGGGACAGAGATTTAATATTTAGGCCAATGTCACTGCTCCTGTCCTCTTTCTGCTTGCCTGTCCTCACATTACGGGTTTCACCTACACTGAGATCTGTAGAGAGCGCCTTTCTGGGCCCCTTCCTGCCTCGACCGCCATGCCGAATTCCCACTGGGCCCTAAATGAAAGAAGAAAGAAGTGAAGGAGGGGGAGAAAGAACATAAAGAGAGTTCTCTCAAAAGCTCTCCATCTGCCCTTGGAGCTCTGTGGCTCGACTTCGGCTGTAAAGATTTATACCGTGTGGACGCACGTGAGTGTTTTTTGCTAGTGAGGGTTTATTGCTGTGTGTTCCATGAGACTCACCTGGTGATTGGCGACCATGGAAGGCGCGTGGAGCAAAGGAGGACGAATCTGAGGGTTGTACTGAAGAGGCTGACCGAGGAGAGGGTACCGTGCATCACCTTGTCAAAATAAATAACAAGCAACCAATAAAAACTGCTGTTTCTGCCAAGAAAATGTCTTTTTTTTTATATATTTATTCTTAAATGACTCAAAGAAAGCACAAAATAAAAACACATTAGTATCTAACATTAATACGACCCTAAAGTCCTAAAGTCTGCTGCTATTCTCAGCTCGTCGTATCAGAACGGCTTGTCTTTGACCGAGCGGCCGAGCTCACCTTGCCCTGGGACAACTGATCTGGAGAACTGAGGCATGATGGGAAGAGAGGCGAGGCCGGGTCGGACGTTCTTGACGTTGGTCAGGTGGGAGGGAGCGGGCGACTGCGCCGGGGATGCGGACGGGCTGCCGAGCTGAGCGCTGCTCTGGAAGGCACAAAAGAGCTGTTTGAAGAAACGTGGCTTTACCTGGTTGTGTTTAATAAGAACGTTCATTAAAAAAAAAAAAAAAAAAAAAAAAAAAAAAAAAAAAAAAAGAATCACAATGAATCACCAGACAGAAAAAAGAAGGGATTTTATAGACAAGCTTACATGGGAGCTGTCTAGACCGCAGACGTCGCTGGATTTCTGGCTGCGTTGATGGTCCAGGCTGTGGTACTTGTTGTGTTTCCACTGAGGAGGCGAGTGCGGCCGGGGCTGCTGGCCAGGAGGTAACGTGAGCTGCATCATCACCATGCCGCTACCAGGGGGTGGAGGAGGCACGCCTATATCACACACACACACACACACACACACACAATGAGATCCAATGTTTAAGCTTATTAATATAAAAACAAGCTGACCTTGAGATCGCAGGCTGACCGTCGTGAAAGCCGAGCTGTTTTCTTTATTAACAAAAGGATTACTAAACACTTCGATGACACTGATTCGGGTTTTCTTCATATTTTCGTTTGTTAGACTTAAAAATGATCCGTCGCTCCGTCGGGACGTCTAACCTGTGACCGAAGGCGTCGTGTGTTTAACAGTAAAAATTGCAGAAGTGCCCGAAATTGGAAGCACAGCGTTGCAGCACAATCCATTAAAATATTTCTCTACCAGTTTCTTCTGAAGAAAAGACTTGACCCCATTTATGAAAGGCTCTGAAGGCCTTTCACTGGGTAATTACTCGTTTTTTTTTTTTTTTTCTTTCTTTTTCTAAATGGCTCAAAGTAACCCATTTAATATCCTCTTCAGATTGAGATCAAAACAAGGTTGAATTCAATTAATCCGTGTTTGCGTCGTCTCCTCACACCCTTATTAATTTTGCTCCACCTGAAATTGACTTGCGTGTGCTTTTTTTTTTTCTTTTCGACCGAATTGCTAATTTCGAGCATTAAAGACATCCGGCTTTATTCGCAGACAGAATGTATTGTCATAAAGCACAGAGAAGTCTAATTACACACCGAAGGAAAGCTAGAAAAGCAAAAAAACGAGATAATGACTAGACAAGCTCGTTATGATCCACTGTTCTAAAATGGAAAAGGCTGCCGTCGGCATCTGATCGGGAAACGCAGGAAAGAGGCACTGAAATATTTGGGATTTGCCCTGACAGATTTATTAAGGGTATATGCTTTCCACTCTGTAATCCCCTCATGAAATGAAACCGTTTCGGCCACTGGCTACTAAAAGGGGCGGCGGGAATCTAATTCCAACATTTGAAAAGCAGCTTTTCTTCCTTCCCGTCTTCTCGTTTAATTAGCTGTTACGGGCAAAAGAAGAGGAGCGCGATAGAGAGACAGAAGAGAAAGATCACGGGGGCACAGTGAAAGAAGTCATTTGCGTTAACGGCTTGCACATAAAGCAGCAAATTAGAATTAGAGGCCCCATGAAGGTTCTTGCTTAATTTTTTTTTTCTTTTCTTTTTTTCTTTTTTAAGATTGCCATAACTGGGAACAAAGTGGCGCAGGAATTACTTTTTAATTACCACCCCATATCTGTTCGATAATTGGATCGTTACAGCTGGAGAACATCGTTTCAATTAGCACCTTAAAGCTCGACGCAGAAATGAAGCGTGGGTGGGGTGGGGTGGGGTGGGGCGGGAACGGCGAGTCCGATCGCTCGCGCCGCTACGCGACTTCCTTTCTTTTGTCGCGGCTGAATTGTGCGGTTACGGTCTCGACAATAAGACGGACCGCCTCCCTTTGAGCGTGCTGCCTATTGAATTTACTGAACCTGCTCCGATCGGGCGTGATGAACGGAGCGCGTAGATGTTTCTTTAGGTGCGACCTTCTTTTGTTGAGGCGCAGCATCTAATTTTGTGAGGTCTGAAGTTGGGATCTTCAGTGTGTAGCTCGGAGGGACTGGAGGTGGCATTGTGTGTGTGTGTGTGTGTGTGTGTGTGTGTGTGTGTGTGTGTGTGTGTGTGTGTGTGTGCGCGTGCGTGTGTGTGCGTGCGCAATGGCAAGGATTAGGAAGTTTACAGGGGGGAGCAATAAGAGAGTAGCACAGGGATAAAGAGGATATTGATTTGAAAGGGTAACCTGCGGGAGAGATTTTCACTCACGCATGCAGCAGATTTTGTTGTAATTCATGTCGTAGTGCAATAAAATGCGACTGGCAACGGGTCAGATGATGGTGACATTTTTATTTGTGCTATTTCAGCACTTCATGCGACAAAACGAGAGCTGCGCCATTTTTTTTTTTAAGGAGGAACATTACGCACCAGAAATGAGTGAGTGTGTATTATAAACAATGCGGCACTAACCGTGGGGAAAGACTACAGATGGTGCCATTAACTCCTATTTAATATGTAGATACTCGGGCATGAAATATTCATTAGGTAGAGTTTCCACAAAATGTTGCTCAAACTAAATGGGAATAAAAATGAATCAGGATGGCAGAGTGGAGGATGTTGACCGAGTGAGTTATAGGTCATCGTGGCCTTAAGTACCTGAGCACTGCTGGGCGGGAATCTGTTGGGAACTGCAGGGGGAGGACGTGCGAGGGAACGGCATCTGCTCCGTGCCCGGAGGGGGTAGGAATCCCACTGTGGAGCTGCGGAAACACACACACACACACTCTGATAAACAGGTCTTACCGCCAAAGCTATAATAAAATTCCACCAAATTGGGGTCTACAGTTGACTTAATACAGCACAAATTCAGCTGATTGCCTGGAAATTGGAAGGAAATTACTAATGTAGGGCACGGAGCGCACATGGGACCAGCGCAGCTCCACATGCCAGCGATAGTTTAAACATACCCTCTGCAATCCTACCGGGACATGCCTCCACACACACACAAAAATATTCTGCCAATGTAATTTTCACAATATCAAAATAGATGTGGCACCACAGACATTCATCATCCGTCGTCCAATTTTCCAAGGCGCCGTTCCCCTTCTCCGCTGCTCTAATAAGGATGTAAAGTGCCGGTCTAATGAGGATATAAGCAGCACGGAGACTGATGTGCCAGTCAAAGTGCACAGGCAGCTGTGAGAGAGAGAGAGAGCGCGAGAGAGAAAGAGCGAGAGAGAAAGAGCGAGAGAGAAAGAGCGAGAGCGACAGAGAGAGAGAAAGCGAGAGACAGAGAGAGAGCGAGAGACAGAGAGAGAGCGAGCGACAGAGAGAGCAAGCAAGAGACAGAGAGAGCGCGAGAGAGAGCGACAGAGACAGAGAGAGCAACAGAGACAGAGAGAGAGCAACAGAGACAGAGAGCGTGCGAGAGAGAGTGAGAGAGAGACAGACACAGAGAGAGAGCAACAGAGACAGAGAACGACAGAGACAGCGAGAGAGAGAGAGTGAGAGAGAGACAGAGACAGCAACAGAGACAGAGAGCAACAGAGACAGAGAGCGAGAGAGAGAGAGAGAGAGAGCCCTGAGGAACAAATCCCCCTGCACAGGCTGCCGCTTATGAAGGATGGTGGATGTGTAGAGAGAAACGAGAGAGCGTTCCTTTCGGGAGCAACTGTGTTATAATAAGAGTGGTCGGTATTTGGTCGCATAAATCAGTGCCAAGTGTGGCCTAATAACGTCAAAAAAAAAGGTGCCTTCTTCTCGCTCATGCTGTGACGCTCGATCCGACGCGGCCTGAAATCTTTTTTATTTACGTGAGAAAATTTACATTTAGCAAAAATGCAAAGGAGGTTTTTAGAAAGTTTTGTTTCAGCAGATAATCAGAAATCAATAAAATGCGTAAACCTATATGAGGAAAATTCATGAAGTGTTACTACAGTATTTCTATCCACTTTCTATCCAATGTAAGGGGCAAATAATGTGCTTGTATTACATTATAAACAAATACAAACAAGCAAGTACAAAAAGCAGTGGTGTTTTTTTTTTGTTTTTTTTTTTAATGTTTTACTTGAAAGAATAGCAGTTCCTGGTGAAGGCCTCTGGTCCGTAGATGATTGCGTACCTCATGTTGTTCTGTTGGTTTGGTGGTATAACACTGTAGTAGACCTGAATGCTGGACGCATGGCTTGACTGGCTGGGAATAATGACAGGCTGCTGATATGTCTGCTGGGATCCTTGAGGCATGGATACCTGGAAAAGTTTTCCGTTTCAGTCACGCGTTCGTGTCTCGTCTTATTACTCGAGCATACGTTATATATTTATCGTCTAAAGTGAAGCTAACGAGGAATGTAGGTCTTTAAGTCTCACCTGATAAGATGGCACTGAGGGATACTGGACCATCATGCCTTGCATTTGATTCCCCATATTGCTATGTTGGCCTCCGACCAGGGTTTGATTCGCCGGCTGCTGCACCACGCTCTGGTAGCTCGGCTGCTGATTTGGCATCACAGTTTGGTAACCTAAAGAGATGAAAACAAAATCGGTTAATGGAAGGAAACGGGATCCGATTAGTGACATCCTTCTGCTTCGCTTCGCGTTAAATTGAATCTCCGAGAGATGTTTCATATCAAATGACGGTGAAGTTGCAAATAAACACTTGCAATATGGTTTGTTCTAGACTGCAATCGTTTAAAAAAAAATAATAATAAAATAAAAAAATAAAAAATACATACTTTGCATAATTGTAACCAAAATTGACCCGAGGGAACGCGTTTCTCCTCACCTTGTGTTTCTCAGACTGCTGAGAAATAACTCTGAAAAATGGGCTGCTATTACGGATAAGCGGCGTAACGCAATAAAGACGACGGCGGAGGAAAAAAAAAAAAAAAAAGAAAGAATTCGATTGTAAGGTACAGTCACGCAACACGACATGTCGGAGAGTCAGAAAGAGGAAACGGGCCGACTTAAAACTGAAATAATACGCGATGATGAATCTGAGCTTGTGTGGAATAACATTACACCCTGAAGCTAAGAAGTAAGAAGTTTCTAAAGAATGCGGCGTGGTCCTTCCTTTCCGTCCATCGCTGCAACTCTGGAATGAATTATTTACAGCCGGAGAACGACGATGAAACCAAATCCACCTTAATTACTCCCTTATTAGCTACAATACTAGAATTCGATCACCCGGTGGCGGCACATGCGAGTCTTTTGCCATTAAATGGCTTTTCATTACCTCTAAAGTAGGCCTATGAACGCGGTGCATTAAAACTGCCTTTGGTTGAAGCTGTTGAGCTCCTTCGCTTGTTACGTCTTTTAAGGATACTGGAAAAACGGCAGGTCAAAAAAAACAAAAACAAAACGAGTGAAGACATTTGCAGAAACAGCCCGGCGAGGTGAGACGCGATGAAAGAAGCCGACACGGTTTTGTTCCGACGGCCGTTATAGAGAGAGAGAATTTGCATCGGTGTCAAGGTTATTGGGAGTGGGGAGGGGAGGGGTGGGTTGGTGTGGGGGGTTTACAACCAGACGACGCTATTGAAAAGCTCTCGTCGGAGGAGGAGGTGGTGGTGCCCGTTGGGAAGACTCAATGGGAGGCCTGTGTGGGAGCTGAAGAAGGTGGGGTGTGTGGAGGAGAGGCAATTTTCAATTTCTCCTGGCTTTTGGCCAAAGCGACAGCAATCAATTTAGCCCTGATGAGAAAAAAAGAAGTGGGACAAAAGGAACGGATGGCCCACGGCGAGGAGCCGAAGAGAAGCTGGCTATTTTTGGTTCGATTCACTCACCTCCACTTAGGAAGCCAGCATGGAAGGACATTTAATATTAAATATTCTCTGTGCAGGCTGACTGAGCAAAGCAGCGAAAAATGATGAGAGGGAGAAAAAAAAAAAAAAATATGGGAAAACAAGTTATTTCACTAAACTCCCTCGGAACGTACAAGTTTTCAAAGACGTTCTCGCTCACACGTCGCCTGCTTGGGGGGGAAAAAAATAAATAAAAAAAATGCACCGTCAGGCGCTTTATGATTAAGATTTAAGACTCTGGGGTAGGAAAGGAATAAAAAAAAAAACCCTATGTGTTGTCTTTCTTCTTTCGAGGGCAGATGTTTCGTTTCCTCTGGCTCTCTTATTTTTCATTTTCCCCACCGTCTCGCCGACTGTGAAGTTCTGCTCATCCATCACCGTTGATCTGATCGTGTGTTTCGTTCCCCTATGCCTTCGCTAAACCGAATGAGGAAACACGTTCCCTCCTTTTTATGTTTGTGTTCAAAAACGGATGCGAACGAGAGATTGTTTCTAATGGCGTTACATGAGGATCCGTTTACTAGGGTTTCAGAAGCAAGTGCAGATTTGCGACTTCAAGTCGTGGCCGATTAAGTGAGGAGTAAAGAAGCGGGAAAATAAAAAAAAAGGAGGACGATCTGGTGTGGTAAGGTCTCGCGAGGTGGAGCACTTCTACGGTGACAGAGTGCTCGGACAAACAGCGACACGTTTATTTTGAGGAGGAGTGAGGGGCTGGAAAAGAGACCGGTTCACTGTGAGAATCTTAGGGCCTCTCAGACAGTGTCCCGGCCCCGCATTCAGCCACTCTGAGTCAGAGTCGACAGCCTCGTTACGTTACCTGGACAGAACACGCAGTACACCGTCTATATCCCGACCTCCGAGGGCTTCGTTTTAGGACCGTAACTTAACTCGGACCATAAAACAGCTCGCGAGTCTCGCTAATAAGGACGGCTCAAGGTGTTGAAATCCAAACTGAAGCTTTTAACGAATAAAATGTCTCTTACGGTTCTCAAAGGATCCGGTGCCGATGCCATAAAGGACATTTGAGCTCGTTTTTTTTTAACAGCATTTTTACACTTCAGTTGAACAAAACATCCATCAAAGCATGCGGGATTACAAAGAGGCACATTTACATATGAGAGAGAGAGAGAGAGAGAGAGAGAGAGAGAGAGAGAGAGAGAGAGAGAGAGAGAGAGAGAGAGAGAAAAACAACGCTAATTTTGTATTTGATTGGAAATGCTTATTGTATCTGTTTAAAAAAGGGCAATACAACGCGAGTACAAAAGCGCTCGGCTCTGTGTAATTAGCTTTCGGCGCCGCTCCTCTGCCCCTGGGGTGCTTCCTCATTTCCAATCATTCGTGTGAAAACTACAACTGCTAGGAAACAAAGACAACAAAGTGCTGGAAAAAAAGGGCAGGATGCAACAAAATCAGGCTGGAAATTTTATTATTTGCCAAACAAAAAAAAAAAAGTTCACATTTGCACAAGTGCTGAAACTTGAGGAATCGAGCTCTAATGCGATTAAAGGAGACGATCAGAAGCTGTTTAGGTTTAATGAGTAGCGGTTTTGCTAACGGGCCTTGGGTGGGTTACCTGGCTGTTGGGTAGGAGCAGGAGGAGGAGGGGGAGGGGGCATCGCCTGGCCCTGAGGGCTATTGTACTGCACTGCGCCAACTGACCGATACTGCTGGCTGGACAGAGGGTACTGGCCTGGTGTGCAGTAACACGGCATCTGCAGATATCCAAAACAAAACACACAGCTGGTCAGAAGTGACACAATACACTTGGTTTTTTCGGATCCTTTTACTGATGGCTCATTACTACACAGCCTTCGTTAGAATTAGACACACATCCGTGATCTTTCAGCTTGGATTAAACATACCTGCTGCATAGACTGCTGCATGTAGCCCTGCTGCTGCATCACCGGCTGGTTGACGGGCACCGGGCCTGGCGCAGGAGTGGAGTAGGTTGGGGTTGGCATGCTTTGCCCCATGTAGCCGGCCTGCTGAGGAGGAGGAGGAGGAGCCTGGAGCACCATGGAGGACGGATACATGGCAGTGTGGGCATCACGGGCCTCGCCTGACGGCTGCCGTGCCAGGCTCATGTGACTGAACTGGGTGCTCAGGTTGTCTTGCTAAAAGGTCACACACACACACACACACACACACACTGATCACACACTGATTTTGTCCTATCTTTAGTTGTGCTGATCCACCCTTTTTTTTCCCCCACCACTCAATTTTTCATGTCTTGTTCCTTAATATCTTGTAAAAAACAGAATTTTCTGCATCACTAAACAGACCATGAGAAATATTCTGTTCAGTCACGTGTTGTGTGCAAATTTGAATTATTATTTTTTTTTATTCCAGATCTAAAGCGGTTCAGTAAAACGACACGCGGCGTTCTGATCCCCAATCCGTATCAATTTGTATTATTTTCTCAATTAAATATAACACAGGGGCTTGTGCTGTATTTGCAGAATCTTCACTTCAACATCTGTTCCTAGATGAATTATTCTAAGCAGGCCATTTTAATTAGTAATTCATGAACGCTTACTGTTCGAGGGAGGTCAAAAAAAAAAACAGAGGCTGGCGGCGAACGGCGACGAAGTTAATCGTTACCGAAGCGTGCGACAGGATCTCCTCGCTGCCGACGTGTAGAAACGTGTAAACAGTGACTACAGATTATAAACCTCTGCTGATCGTATTAATCTACTGGAGGCACAAGACCAATGAGCGTCATTAGGGCCTGGTGCCGTCGTGCCATCCGTTCTACAGGAGAGCTGTTCTATATTTTATTAAGCAGACCCATTCGTCAAGAGAGCCTGCATTAAATGATCACATTATATTCAAATCTGGGTGAAAAGGAATTCATCACAGAAGAAAAAAAAAAAAAAAAAGCAATCCGACATTTTCACCATGTCTATAGAGTTCAATAAGATTCGTGGAAGACGAACGGAAGGAAAAAAAAAAAGTGGTGGATACAAACAACTGAGAAAAAAAACCAAACAAACCCTGAAACAAATCTGTGTAGCAAAACATACATTCAATTTGAACAGCAAAACAAATTGCATAGGTAGAATAAAAAAAGGGGGGGAAAGAAACAACACCAAAAACCAGAATAGTTATAAAAGAAGAGAGAGAGAGAGAGAGAAAAAAAAAGAGAGAGAGAGAGAGAGAGAGAGAGTGTGGTACCACAGTGTACTGTTGGTTAGGGGAGACGGAGAGGAGCTGTGGTGGGTAAGACACCGCCGAGTACTGCACCGGCTGAGCGGAGGGCTGGACAGGCCAGAGAGGCTGAGGAAGCGACAGACGACGAGAAGAGGAGAAGAGGGGAAAAAGGGTTGAGTCAAAGATGAAGAAAAGATGGAAAGACTTCAAGTGGAAAACAGCACAGGACATTCGGGTATCAAAAGAGTAGATTTCACCCCGTGGGGCGTGTTAGTTTAGTGGCTTAGCAGGAAGAAAGAAAAGAAAATCGACACCGTGTGAGGAAGTTAATTGAGCCGATTAGTCGGCTCGATAAGACGACGACGATAGATGTATGGTGATGGGGTTAATCGGAGACGGTCGCACCGTGCGTGTTATCTGGGAATCCCTGGACTTGGGAGACAGATTTAATTTTGGTGCTCGACACACGTGGAGATCGATGGGAAAACGAAAGGCTGTTGTCAGTTGCCCACTCTGATGGGGGTCAAATTCATTTTACATCTTAGAAATAGATGAGGCTCGAGTTCCCATCGTGGTCTACCTCATGGTCGTCGTAGCATAAGGTTTAACGATATATATCCTGCGCCTAAGTGATTGTAATTTACTAAAATGACCTGTGTGAACTCCAGAGGCTCCCAATTGGAAACTGGAGTGAACTTTGCTCTTTAACGTGAGCGCCTGTTTCCCTGACGATCGTTCAACGAGACGGGGGGCTTGCAAACAAGGCCTCAGACTGTAACTTGGCTGCAGGTTTAATAGCAAGAAGGAAAAAAAAAATAAAAAACCTGGGCCAAGCAATTAATGCCCCGTCGGGCTCTATAACTGGTCGCAGGACAGTGCAATCAGCACAAATCCACCATCATCTATCAAATCTAACTGACCTACAAAAAAAAAAAAAAAAGCATGACCACACGGTCAGCTCATTAGGTGTGAATCATAGTGAGGCGTTCATTTGTATAAGTGAATTTTGCACGTGGGGTAAACAGAATGCGATTTCAATATTTTACTGCCGAGCATTTATCTCAAGCTGTCTCCTGCTTTTCTTGTGGGAAGGGAAGATGGGACGATGAAACTATTAAGCATAAAGTCGTCGCGATCGTACCTGAGACATCACATGATTTGTAGACTGATGCTGGTGGGGGCCGGGAGGTAGAGGTGGTGGAGGAGGAGGAGGAGGTGGTGGAGGAGGCAAAGGCTGCTGGGGCCTGGAAGCCTGAGGAGCCACGTTGGGGCTGTAGACCACGGCGCTGCCTTCCGAGTTCACAAAAGGCTGACCTGTGATGGGAGACGAAAAGGGTCACAATCCGCCGTGTATACGCTACATCGTCGCTACGCAGACGCACGTCGGCTGTCGAACGCAAGATATTAAATAAACTGTTATTAAATAAACTGCAGCTTTTCAAGCGAGTAAGATGATCGATGTTTCCTTTAGAAAGTTAGAAGATACATAATGAAAGTATTTCCATGTTTCACTCACGTCTGCCTGCAGAAGACTTAATATCAACCGGCCTTGGAGTAGTCTCAGGCCTCAGCTAATCTCCACCGTGAGTGAGCAGAAATAAAACTAATCATTACTTTAAAGATCAAAATCCTGTGAGCTATTTGTGTGTCGTATACATACATGTCCGATAATAATAATAATAATAATCCGGTCCGGCAATAAAAATTACATTTCCTTTTTTATTCGAAAAAAAAAAAAAAGAATAAAAAACATCGAACGTTTTATCGAACACATTTTTTATATCGATCACGTGTCTATCGCGATACATATCGTTATCGTTTTATCGCCCAGCCCTAATATATATAGTCTGTCCTGTTTATGATGTGTGTACGTATCATTTCTGTCGTAGATAAGGCAGGTGCAGTGTCACTGTTTATACCTTTACATGGTTGTGCACTAGACCTGGTGTGACGTGGGGAAGATTTACAAAAAGCCATCAGAAAATAAATCCGCCACCGGAAAATATACCTGAAATATAGGTTTTTTTTTGTGTACTGTGCTGCTACTTACTTCTCAAGTAAGGAAGCAAAAACGTTAGATTTCTGAATGCATTACAAATTGAATTTCAAGGTCTAAAAGCTGCAAGATGAAATTTCTTGACTGCGTGGGAGCGCTCGTTAAATCGGCAAACGGACGGATCGACGGATCGCTTGAGCGTTCTCCGACCCCGAACGAGTCTCCGTAGGCTGCGAACGCTTACGTAATGATAAATTCAGAAAAAAAAAACCCCCGGGGTGATCGCTTCGGAAAGGTCAATAAGCAATTACACACCTGGGCTGCTCATCCAAAATATATCAGGAGCGGCGATGTAGCGACTTATCGGCCGCATGCATATTTAAAGACGAGTCGGGAGCGAGCAAAGCGAACGGGGAATATTTTATGCGGCGGAGTTAACGGGATCCATCACCTCGGCTTGTTTTCGATAGCGCGCAGGACGGCTTCGTTATCCGTTTCCTCGCAACGCTTTGGAGAATTTGTTCTGACCAAAGACATGTCTGCCGGTGGGTTTGGAGGGATTTTAATGGCGTATGAGCCGCCTCATTAGGCAGAGATTCTTAGCAATTTGGTGACGCTGATGTGCATTTCATCAGCTCGGAATTTACTTACCAAAGTACGAGAAAAGAAAAACTAATTATGAGGCTCGGTCATTAGGTTTTGTTTTTTTTTTCTTTTGGAGCAAAGTAACCACACTGATGAAGCATCTTAAAATATTAAGAGTGTTATTAAGTGTTATTAAGACATTATGCAAGACAATATGCAAGAACAGATGGTTAAGACTGAGTATGTATGTAAGTAAGTAAGTAAGTAAGTGGGGTTAGTTTAGGATTCAGTACAAAAAAAAAAAAAAAAAAACACCACACAGACAAATCTCCCTCAAAGTAGTGAGAAACTTATCCGTCAGTACCTGCATGAGTACCAACCTGTGTGCGGGTTGAGCAGGATGCTCCCAGGCGGTATTCCCGCTGCTTCCAGGGGAAGCAAATAGTAGCTAGTATTAGCTGCGGTTGTTGGCGCCCCGCTCCTGCCACCCTCACAGGACACACTGCTACTAGTGCTGACGGTAGGATAGGCCAAGGGCGCAGCGTGGCCCAGTTGGACTAGGGACGGAGCCACAGGAGGGGGAGGCAGAGAGCGAGAGAGCGAGCCCGTAGATGAGCCTACGCTACTAGAAGAGTCAGAACCTATGGAGGGAGGAAGGGAGCAACGACAGGAAGCCTTAAGCGACAGGTAGAGCAGAAACACACCATGCCAATCATGCTAGAAGATGAAGATGGGGCTGTAAAATGATAGAAATAAATTAGAGCCCTTCAAGCTTGTAAATCCATTGGGGATTTCTGGGGATATTGGACGTCTATTTTTAAAAAGTCGGGGTGTGATGTATAGATTCCCTACAGATACACGAACGGCTCTTTTTTTTTTTGACCGATATTCCAAACATGTGCGATACATTTTCTATACTAATTGCTAAATACCTCAGAGACCAGAGGAATGAAATAAGGTAATCATTTTATTAGCAATGAATGACAAGTTAATTAATTTCTTGATTAACACTTCGGCTAATTTAACAATTCGGTTTTTAATGCTTAATTCTCCTAACCGGCGTGACTCGGGTTACAAAGATCTCAAGACGTATAGCGGACGCGTTTTGTGCTTCTATGTGTTCTAAAAATTCCTTGAATTCCTTCAAGTGTTGTTTACAACATGAAATGGAGCAACATGGAAATGCAGAGTTAGTTGGAGAAAACGCAAACGAAAAGCGTGCGTTAAAACTTTTCCGGCTTTCGCTAAAGACGTTTTAACGTGTCTTGTGAGAGGCATGCGGTGAAACGACAAGAAGGAAAGAGGAGGTCTTTTGGAAATATAGAAATAAATCTAACAAAAAGTCTGAAAATTAGTTTTCAATACTTGAGAGCCATTTTAAATATTTCTCAGCATCCCCTTAGGGCCATCCAACCCAATAGAGCCCTTCTGTGCGTGACACCAGAGCTTCTTGTTTGGTTTTTCTCCTTTGTGGAACGGTGATTGGCTGAGACGAGGTGTCACTCACCCGTTTTAGAGAGGCGTGAAGCGCTCTTGCCGCTGCTGGAGCTGTCTCCGCGGATGAGCAACGAGATGCCGCTGAAGCTGCTCGCCTTGGTCATGGCCGGCTTCAGGTTGCGGTTCGAGCTGTCCGAGTCCGTGCTGCTCCACGGCCGCGGCTCAGAGGAACGAGCCTCGGTCTCCGAACTGCTCTGGCGGCTTGTCCCGTTCCCCGAGCGCCCATGTTTCAACCTGAGTCGCAAACAACAATGGTGTTTAAATCCATTGACTGCAAGGCAACAGTGTTAAATAAGTCCAGACCTGAATGGTGTGTGAAGCGGTGACATTATTTCACCTCGGTAGGAAATGAAAGGATACCTGAAAATCTGTCGCCTCTGCTGAGTGGTGTTGCAGGCGTCGTCCTCCTGGATCCTACCAAAGTTAGAAAGCTAGGCTTAATTTCCCCAGAGTCTGGGTCTTAACAGATCTCACAGACATTAGCAGCTGACATGTGTATATGTGGAGCAGGACGACGGGCTCAGGCCGTCTCTCTCTCTCTGTCTAAATGTTTACGCCAAACTCGCTTCTACTGACGTGATCGACTCACCTTTTATCAAGCGGGAACATATCCAAACCCTGCAAGAGAAATCCGCAGTGGGGTTAACGTTCATGTATCGACCCACGTTCTCCAAACAGGTTTATGTAAAAAAGCAAAACAATTGAGTGGATAAGAAGAAGAAGAAAAAGAAGATGAATCTTACGTCAGCAAATATTCTCTCTCTCGCCCGTTGATACTCCTCTTCACGCTCTTCTATTGATTTACTCCTCCTGTCATCTTTTAACCTCATTCGCATCTGAAACACATTATTATTATTTTTTAAGTTTAAGGAACTGTTATGATCCAATAACCATCCATCACCCAGAGACAATATACCGGCTTCGGGGGGAAAAAAAATTCTGTTAAAAATGTGATCTACTTAAGGCTCGAGCTCAACGCTTACCAAGTTGTCGTCTTTGTCCATGCTGGAGTTGTCCCTTTTTAATATGTAACGCTTCTGGAAATCGTCCGTCTTGTCGTCTTTGAAGTGTTCGGAGAACTTCTGATCTGGTCTGAATGGAGAAAGAAATGCCTTCAGGATGTTAGACATCGGTCTAGAAATGTTTCTGTTTCCTCTTTAAAGGGCGTTTTTATAACGCGGACACGAGGCACGACGTACAGGGACGGAGACAGATTACTCACATCCTCGTATTGCTGGTTTTGTTGATGATCACACATTTGCCTGTTTGGTCGACGTTGTGGTCTAAGCCAAAGTAAGCAGCTACTCGGTGCAGGAGCATTCTGTGGTAGGACGTCATGGGGGGGAACTTTCTTCTCTGGCTCCTAGAACGATGAAGAAGAAGAAGGAAGAAATAAGGGAGAAGAAGAAAGAAGAAGAAGAAGAAGAAAAAGAACAAAGAAGAAGGAAGAAGGACGAAGGAAGAAGGAAGAAAGAAGAAAAGGAGAAAGAAGAAGAAAGAAGAAAGAAGGAAGAAGAAAAAAGAAGGAAGAAGAAAGAAGAAAGAAAGAAGGAAGAAGGAAGAAGAAAGAAGGAGAAAGAAGAAGAAAGAAGAAGGAAGAAGAAAAAAGAAGGAAGAAGAAAAAAGAAGGAAGAAGAAAAAAGAAGGAAGAAGAAAGAAGAAAGAAGGAAGAAGAAAGAAGAAAGAAGGAGAAAGAAGGAGAAAGAAGAAGAAAGAAGGAGAAAGAAGAAGAAAGAAGAAAAAAGAAGGAAGAAGAAAAAAGAAAGAAAGAAGGAGAAAGAAGAAGAAAGAAGGAGAAAGAAGAAAGAAAGAAGAAAGAAGAAGAAGAAAGAAGAAAAAAGAAGGGAGGAGAAAAAATAAGAGAGAAGAAGAAAGAAGGGAGAAGAAAAAAGAAGAATCCCACAACCATCATTAGCTGTTGTTACATTTCTCTCTCTGCTTTCAGCAAAAAAAAAAATCATCAAAACAATGTTAAGGAAAAGATTTGATGAAACAGTGAGTTACTAAAACAAAGGCTGCCTGCGGGAGTCATTAACTCACTCATTGTTACTGATGAAGTCCAGGATGTCCTGCTCCAGCTTCAGCAGCATCATTCTGTCCCTGCAGTAGATGAAGGAACATCATTTCACATTCAGTACAAAGCCAGTGTGTGTGTTTTAGGTCACTTATGAGGTGAAGAAAACAAACAAATGGCTGTGGAAAAGTGTGTGTCAAATAAATAAATAAATAAATAAATAAATAAATAGATAGATAGATAAATGAAGCAGCAGCGTTTACAAACCTTTGGTTGTTTTTCAGTGTGTTAACCAGGAACTCGTGCAGATCGATGCCAGTGGAGTCGGTGTATTCTTGACTGGAATCTGAAGAGAGAGAAAGTCTGTACTTCTGATAGAACAGGATAGCATTGGGGTAATAATAATGCAAACACACACACACACACACACACTCTCACTCTCAAACACACACACACACACACACACTCACTCTCAAACACACACACACACACACACACACACACACACACTCTCAAACACACACACACACTCAAACACACACACACACTCTCACTCTCAAACACACACACACACTCTCACACACACACACACACACACACACACTCACTCTCAAACACACTCTCACTCTCAAACACACACACACTCACTCTCAAACACACACACACACACACACACACTCACTCTCAAACACACACACACACACACACTCACTCTCAAACACACACACACACACTCACTCTCAATCTCAAACACACACACACACACACACTCACTCTCAAACACACACACACACACACTCACTCTCAAACACACACACACACACACTCACTCTCAAACACACACACACACACACTCTCAAACACACACACACACACACACTCTCAAACACACACACACACACACTCTCAAACACACACACACTCTCAAACACACACACACTCTCAAACACACACACACTCTCAAACACACACACACACTTTCTCCCTCCCTCCCTCACCCTCCCTCCCCCTCACACACACACCTCTTGACAGCATCTTGCGCTGCATGTTCTCCAATTTTTCGAACTTGTCTGCACTTTTCTCCCGATCATCTTCGTTCCTACTGGCTGGAGCGTCCTCCTTCTCGAACGACTGACAGATCTTGATCTGAATCTCCTCCTGTGTAAGAATTACAAAAAAAATAATAAAAAAGGAAAGTCAAATCAGCGTCAGTGGGGCGAGAAACTCAGCCTTGACTTGCCAGATTACGTTGTGATTATTGTGATGACGAAGCAGAACACGTGAACGCCTGTTTCACTACTTGCTTATCTCTTACATCGGTGGATGTGACGAGCAGAAGCTTAGTGTCATCTGGCACACTGAGATCAATGGGTTTATAAACAACGTTAATAAGGTTTATTACAGACATCAAAAAATAAAGAGATTAGAGCAGCTTTTAGAGGAAATGCAGGATATTTACAAGGAGATCTCTTCATGCTGCCCAAGTGTAACGTGTCAAAAAATTCAAGGCTCGATCTTGAACGTGTCCAGCAACAGATTAATATTTTACTCCTTGGGTCCTTTTGTTTCTGGATCCCTGCCATTTGCAATGTGGCAAAGCCTGGGCACCCTGACGAGAAGCTTTCGGTTTAAGTCTTTTCTTTTTCCTCAGGCTCGACGGCGTCCTTGTGCCTTCGCCTCCTTTGGAGTGGCTCAGACCAAGCAGCTTCTCCCCCCACCCCCCTTTCACCTCCCCAATTTCCTTTGATTAACAGCGCGGCGAGAAAGGAGTCCATTTCTCTTTTCAAAGCCGACACAAAAGTAAAACAAAGGAGAGGCAGGAGCGCGACGTGACGCCTGGGGAGGTGTGGAGCGGTTTCTAAGAAGCCGCCTTTAATGGGGAAACTGGAGCCGTAGTGTTTACACTGAAAATAGCGAGAGCTCAGTTCTGACCTCGAAGGGAAAAAAAAAATACAATAAATTAAAAATAAAAAATAAAGCAGCCTGGAGGAGCGATGGCTAAAACTAACACGGCTTTAGGAACTCGAGTTCGGTGATTAATTATTGAGTACGCTTCTGATACATAAAATGGGAAGCCTGCATTTTTTTTAAACTGCCTTTAGGGCCTTTACCGTAGATAGAAAACTAAAAAATAAATAAATAAATACATACTAATACAAATAAAAATCTTCCTGCAAAAAGAATCGATTTTGCTTTTAGAAAACAGCAGTGTGTGTTTGTATGTGTGTGTGTGTGTATGGGTGTGTGTGTGTGTGTGTGTGTGTGTGTGTGTGTGTGTGTGTGTGTGTGTATATATATATATATATATATATATATATATATATATATATATATATATATATATATATATATATATATATATATATCTATATATATGTGTGTGTGTTTGCGTGTGTGTAAATAGTCATAACTAATTTAACATTCTACTGGGAAGTAATGTAAAAAAACAAACAAAAACCTGGAAGTATTGTTGTGTTAGAATTACGTATGATCCATAAGCAAAACCAAAAAAAAACCCTTCCTATTTCCAGCAGACCTTCAAGGACAAACATCTCACACGTTGTTTTCAGGGAAGACGACACGGACGCGAACGTGCGCTAGACGAGCCTGTGAGTGCGAGTGACATTTCCGTAGCCCTGCGAGAGGTTTACCTGATGTTCTGGCGGCGGTTCGGAGGTAATTGGGGGAGGAGAGGGTTCTTCACAAATGGCCAGGCTCCGAACTAACTTTAACTTTGCGTTAGACTGGGGGAGAGTAGTGAGGGTTAGAGAGAGAGAGAGAGAGAGAGAGAGGTCAGGATGTACACAAAACCACTGCAGGTTTCATTTCCACAAAACACATGCACACGAGCTACAAGGAAATAAACAATGGCGATGAATCGTGAGTGTTTTTTTATTCTTAGTATAATGGAATAAAAAAAAAGATGGGTGTGATTTTCAAAGCTCAAGGTCCAAACCTCGTCTCGGTTAGCGGCGACCGAGCGACTGAAAATCATGCAGGTATTACAGCAGAAACACGTTTACACGATGCACACGATGCACACACACAAACACACACCAACGAGCAATGCTTCATGGAACGAGACACAAAAATGAACAGGAATGAAGCTGGCTTTGAAGGAACAACTGAGCAAACACGTTAAGGACATGCCTCTTGCCACTGTACCTTGGGCCGCTTTGCGCTCTGTCCGGGTATTTGCCCCTGTACGGTAGGCAATGAGACAAAACGGGGGCACATGGATTACGCTGTGGAAATCATCCATCAGTCAGAACAACACACTGTATGAGATGCTTCACGGAGATGTTATGTTACATCCTGTTTGAAACCGCTCGTTAAAAAAAAAAAAAAAAAAAAAAAAAAAAAAAACCCACATCTTTTTGAAGATGGTTTGAAGGGGAACTTTTTATTCGTTTTTAGGAACACGGCGTGATGATAAATACTCATTTCTCATTTCTGATTTATTGCCTCCTGCACTCTTATAATAAGCTCCGCTCTTTTCTTCTGAGAAGGTTTTCCGCTAAATGTTGGCACGAGGCTGTGGGGTTTGTGTTCATTCAGCTACATGATCATGAGTGAGATCAGACCATGAGGAGGTCTGAGGGTTCAGTCTGCGTTCCGGTTCATCCCAAAGGTGTTCGGTGTTGTGTTGAGTCAGAGTCAGGGCTCTGTGTAGGACACTAGAGATCTTCTGCTCCAAGTCTTCCTGGAGCTTTGTGCTTTGTGCACAGGAACCTTGTCGTGCTGAAGTCATTCTGTACAAACTGTGTGCTTACAACTTTGTTAGAACATTTCGTGGAAAAACCAAGTGTGTGCGATGGTCAGGTGTTTAAATGCGTTCAACCGTTACAGGGTACATGAAAGATTTTTCTTAGACGTCTCTCGTTCCAAGAAGTCCTCAGTAAAGTAGAATGGGATGGAGAAACCTTTTAAACCTTTCTGTATATCTCCATCTGTTCCTGTGGCTCTTATGCCTCGTGTGTTCAGCTACAGCTTCCTACCGAAAACTTGCACTTTTTCCTTCTGGATTTCCTCCAAATGATATTAGAGCAACCTGCATTCCTCGGTGGAGGAAACTGGATACGAGTGAATACAGGGTTTTATTGCACCACCAGGCACTTGTGGGCAAACCGGCATGTTTGTTCGTATAAAATAGAACAAAGCAACGATCTATTTTTGGCTTAAGCGGTGTGGTGTTTAGCACAGTATGCCTTTCCCCGTAGCCACCACAAAACTACATGCATTCTTTATTCATACTGTTGGGAACAATGTGAGCCATCGCTTGATTTTAGAGCGAATGGCGAAGAAATGTCCAAGGCTACTTTACTTGGATGCGACAACCTCGAGTGACTGTAAACAAGGTAAAGAACATTTTTAGCACGTTTACAGCATTTAGCAGACGCCCTTATATCCAGAGCGACTTACATTTTTATACAACTGAGCAACTGAGGGTTAAGGGCCTTGCTCAGGGGCCCAGCAGTGGCAGCATGGTGGACGTAGGAATCGAACTCACAACCTTCCGATTGGTAGCCCAACACCTTAACCACTAGGGATGAAGAAGGAACAGAAATATATATATATATTTATATGAACGTGTGTGTGTGTGTGTGTGTGTGTGTGTGTGTGTATGATTACTCACACAAAACGTGTGAAACACAAAGACATGGGGAAAAAACCCGTTTTGCAACGGCGCTATTTCAGACACCTGGAAACGGTTTGAGAAGGCGTGTGAATTGTCTGTACGTCTCAGGAGAAGACAGGAGACGCTGTTGCGAGGTTCAGCCCACTCGGCTGTCCCTCTTTGCGCTCCTCTTTCATTGTCCATCTTGCACCGCGTAAGCTTCGAGGAGACACGGCGGGCTGTCGTTAATAAGCAAAACAGCGGCCTTACAAAATTATGATAGATGCTTATGCAGCTTTAATCGTGTACTGAGCATCTCCAAGTCCCCGACGCCTGGCGCTGGCGTCGAGCCACTCGCGGGCGATCACGGCGAATACAGAACACGGTGAAAATTGCCATGGGAACACAGATGCCGTTCGAATCTAATCTGCCAAGAGAGAACGGGGGAAAAAGAAGGAATCAGAAAATGTGTGCACGCTGCAGGAAAAAAAAAAAAAAAAAGGAGCAGGTAGTGCTGCGCCGTGCACGGCGAGGCAGCAAAGACTCGTGGAAAGCAAAGGGAGGAGGGAGACAGATGGCCGTAAAGCCACATGCTGCGCTTCCCCTCCCCAGCTCCAAGGGTAACACAGAGGAAGCGTGGGGATAAGCTCGGATCGGCCGGTCGGACGGTCCTCCGCTTCTGCTGCCTGGATTTCGGAGGAGTGTCTCTTGTAGAGAGCAGGAGGCAAAAAACAAACAAACAAGCGACGAAATTAAAAGAGGCGCGAGGACGAACGACACGAGCGAAATGTCAACACGTCGAAAAAGCAGAAAGGTGTCTGTCAGCTAATAAAATATATATAATGAGTAATAAAAAAAAAAATAAAAAAAAAATAAAAAAAAACTTATAACCTTCGAACAGTGTAACCTTGACAAACCGCACTGGGGCTGAGGTGTATCCATTTCCACCGGTTCTCATAACACAATTACATTAGGATTGATTGCTGGAGTTTGGCGTGCGATTCCCCTCGGGCCTGCGCGCCTGGCTGTATCAGAACAATCGTTTGAACCGATTTCGTTTTCTGACCTCTCTGCTTCGGAAGATTCGTTCCGTACAAACCTCAAGGCGCCATCCTTTGTTCGAGGGACAGCGATAATCGTGACAGTCGATAAATGATTGATCACAGGGCAAATGAACCTGAGAATATTGCTGGGTTTTTTTTTTGTTTTTTTTTGCTCGTGGTACAACAGAATCAAATTGTGGAGTGTGTGCAATCGCTCAGCAGGAATTCAATAAGATGTCTTATCGGAGAATAACACCACCTCTCGTACGCAGGAAAGTGCAGGACGTAAAGACTCATATGGCCGCGCTTCCTACGTCTCGGGAAAAGTAACGCGGCGTTGCTTGTGTGCGGCTTGACGTCGTGTAATTTTTCGCACTTGGGGTGGTGTGTAAAGTCGAGCCGACGAGTCGTGTGATTATTAGCACGATGTCAGGAAGGTTTAAGTGTTAAACTATAATAAAATGACTTTAAACAGCTTTGATGATAGATCAGACGGTCATCTAACCTACTCTTGTATGTGAAACCTTCTCTGTTCCAGGATATAAAAGAAGTCACCTTCAAGAGCAAGCATTCGTTTCGTTAACGAGACAGATGAAGGAAAGAGGCCTTGGTGTGGACTTCTCGTACGACTTTACCTGTGTTTCGCTCTTATCGTCGCAGCAGTTCTCGTCCCCGTTGGGCTCGACGTGCCCCCGGCTCTCGGACTCGCCGATTTCGTCGCCCGCCGGCACGGAGCCGCTTTCCTCCGTCTCCAGACCCCTCATGGTCTCGCTCGTCTCCTTTACAGTGACAGTATCAGACATCCTCATTAGAGAAGGCTACGTGGAGCATCTACCAGGAGCTTGGGACCTGCAGGAGACTGGATATTAGATATCTGTAAATGAGACTAAGAAGATTAAGGCTGATCAGAAGGGGTTTGCTCTCGAGCGACCAAACATCGCAAAAAAAATGAAAACACAGCATTAAGCTTTTAACTGAAAGCGTATTACTGTGAGACGTTCTACGCTTTAAAGGACACCGAAACGGTGATGAAACCTAAATCTGATCTTTTCCTACTTCTGTGTCGCCTTCTGCACTTGTACGTCAAACAAACAGAAGAAATTCTTGAATAAAAAAATAAAAAACAAAAGAATTGTACATTTCTCTGAGCATCTGTAATGACCTCTACTGCAGGAATCAGAACTGTGGATCGTTGTATCAATTTATTTGTGTAGATAATAAATGAAAAGATAAATAAATAAATAATATATATATTTATTTTTAGCTACGGTAAAGATCATTGATATCGTGTAACATGGTTCTCGCTGTGTCGCTCTGCATCACTAGGAGCGATTGTGTCTCGCTGTAGCAAACGTCTTCAGAGCGATGACCTCTACGACAAGGGCAACTGCAGAGTTTACATGACCCTTAAGGTCACCTTCATTTATTACCCCATAAATCACCTCCCCCGACTTCAGGCGAGGAAAAAACTCATTTGTATTCTGTCAATCAGAGAGTTCCATTAGCACGTTGGAGCCGTGCAAGGTTTAAACCACGTGACGTGCCGCGTCCCACTGAGACTCTTGGAGCACTGACAGATATCGCAGATGGTTCTTGAAGCTATGAGCGCTTTCTGTTCCATCTACCTTGTCAAACGTATATAATCTCTCTTTTACTGCTGCCTCTTCTGCTTACATGCTTGACCTGAGATGCGAATTGATTTATTTCTTTATTTCTTTTACCCAATGTTGTGCTGCGTGCTGGGCCTGTGGTGGCGCTGCCCTGGCGTCCCTTTCAGTGGTGCTGTGGACCAGGTCGTCGCTTGTGCTGAGCGTGCTGGAAGCCCTGAGGAAGAGGCCCATGTCCCTGTCACCAGCACTGGCTCCAGATCAGAACAGCACTGGGCGCAGACAAGGCGCTCATGCCCTTCAGGAACCTGCGGACGAGAACGCCACAAAACATGAAAGCCGTATTTTATTAGAGGTCTCGGAGAATCTCGTCCGGATTGTTTTTGCCGTCCGCCGGCGCCATCTGCGACTACTGCTACTACACTTAACTGCGGTCAGACGAGTCCTTTTATGCAGAGAAGGAAATTCCCCCGTATCGTACGGTTCGAGACTATAGACATGCGCCGCCATGCGTGCGTGTCGAATCTGAAAACTGAAAAGCCGTCTCCGCTCAATGGCTGCAAGTCCAGCAGGTGGTCGGGCGCACATCCACTTTCTTTTCTATCCCCCTTCTCGTTTTAGTGGCCCGGACGCAGAGGCGCTACACGGTAAATGCTTGCAAATTTGATTCCGCGTGAAAGCGAGCGAGCGGGTCGATAAAGTAACAGAACGTCACGTAGCGGTTTAGCTGGTAAACACGAGTCCGGTTTCAAAACAAGGTGGACACGATTTCTGATGAGGCCAGAGATCAAAGGGACGTGTTCGGAATCGGAGGTTACGGCTAAGCAAACGGCCGACGGGGGCCGGGCGCCGACAGCGGCGCGCATTTATCACGCTAATGTGGCTTAGGCGGCTGCAGCTGCATTATTTAAGAGGCTGATGGCCCTGGCTGATTGGGATTCATGAGATCTGGAGCCTGAAGGTGGGAGAGCAAGCGCGTGCTGCAGGGGAGGGGAGGGGAGAGGGGGGCTGTCATTGGAAGGGACAGGTGCAAAAGAGCACGGCCACCCACACATACACACACACACACACACACGTCTGTATGCTAAACCAGTGAAAATCATGGGGTGCAAGGTAGCTGTCAAACCCGCCGCTCTGCACAGTGCTCTCCTCCCCTCCTGCTTTCTCTTCGCTCTCTCTTGCTGAGATGTGATCGTCTGGCTGCACATGACGCAGGACTGACATCTTGCTTGGCTCTCAGAACTCATTCTGAAGGATGCAGATGACGCCTCGGGGAAGAAAAAAATACTGCAAAATCCCGCTGAGCGGGTCAACGCGAATAAAAGCTGCTACCAACATGCGCCTGAAAGTAGAGCCTGAGAGTTTCTACTCTATACATTTCTAATAAAAAATAAATATGTATCACAGACACACACTAGATATTTATATTTCTCTCTCACACACACACACACACTTCTGCATATCCTGCTTGTGTGTACAAACTGAGCTGAATTGTTCGATCATGGAGTTCAGCACATGAGCAAAAATTCCTGACCTTCAACTCGCACTTTACTAAAAGGCATTTAGCGAAGACGAAATGAGAAAGAGATCACGCCCGAGGTTTAGAACGTCCATCGAAGAGCTCACACGAATACGAAGACGTTGGTCGGTCTTTCCTCTTTTATATTTCCGCTGTTATATACGAATTAATCGGATAAAATGTTGACGGAACAGAACTGTAAAAACACTGCTGCAATTTCTTTACATTAAGATGTTGAGCTGTTTGATGACTTACATTCGTATTTACCCAGTGGATGATTGGGGTGGGGGGGAGAGAGAGAAAGCACTTCACCTTCTTTCGATTTTTAAAGCTTCCTGTATCTGACAAAAGAAAAAGAAAAAGAAAAAAAAAAAAAGGGAGCCGTTTTTGTGCAAGCTGGAAAAGCAGCCGCAGAGCCGTGTCCACGTTTAGAGCTAATTGGCCGGTGCGTGTCGACCGAATCGACACGGGGGCTGCGTTTGAAAACAGACTTGTAGCCCATTTAAGAGCTCGTAGAAAGCTTGGCGCACTGGGATCTGCTGACAAGAGGAAGGAAGGAAGGAAGGAAGGAAGGAAGGAAGGAAGGAAGAAAGCAGCAGCCTGTTTCGTGTGTTAGCGTAGTGTAACCTGTGACTGACTCAGTGTGTGTGTGTGTGTGTGTGTGTGTGTGAGTGCATGCTTCACTGCTCAAGAATTCATGTCTGCTAAATGTTCCTTTACCAGCCTGGAATCAATCTCTGGAGAGCCGAACAGAAACGGCGACGGTGTCGGACGCGGCACGTGTATCGATTTTGTCAGCGCGGACAAATAAGCTGTTAGCGCGACCTGCCGTCTGTAAGCCGAGATGAGCGTCGCTCCGTTACGGTGCCGCTAACGACACTCATTATGCGCCGCGTCTGCACAAGCGTTAATACCGCCGTCAATTTAGCCACCGACACTACGGTGAGGTACGGAACTGAGGACAGACAGTCAGACAATAGATTACAACAGGGTGCAGACAATTCTTAAACAGAAGGACACTTTGTTTGGGCAAATATAATAAAAGAATTATATATCTATATCTATACACACACACACATAAGAGACTTTGAGACAAAACCATTTTTCTAGAGGTTTTATATCGACGCACCACATTAGTGCGATCCCTACTGAGCTTTCCGCGCGCTCTCGCTCGCCGTCGTTCACAGCTGTGTATGAATACGAACCCCATCCGAGCTGTCGGACGATTATTATTTCACAGCCAATTATATCGCGCGTGATTGGCAGGAGCCGCTATTGGAACGGACGACCCACTGCAGATACTTTCTCTGCGAGCCAGAACACGAGGGGGGGTAATATTTCTATATAACGAGGGCTTACTTGTGTATGTGCGACAGAAACGTAGCTGAGGAGCCGTGTGAGTGTGAGTGTGAGTGAGATGAAGGTCAAGCGCAAGGTGGATTACGGAGTAGAGGTTAGAAAGGAAGGATTAGAAGTTGTGATTTGGGGGGAGTTTTCGGGGCTGTTTGGTGAAAAGCGCAGCTGAAAGGAAAAAGGAAAGCGTCACTTAGAAGCGGTTGTGAAGATGCCGCTCGCTGCCACCTTCTGTGAGCGAGTGCTGCCATCTGTCTCCTGACTTAACACCAGAACACTTTCAGCCCTGAACACGGCTCGTTCGATTCGCCGAAGCAAATGAACGGGAAGATTAACAAATCGCTCAGCAGTTTAACCTTACGGCACCTTCTTAAACTCCTCCTTCGTTATTCACACACACGCGCGCGCGCACACACACACAAAGAATTCTAACTGAAATTCTTAGAAAAATAGTAAAAATCAGGCACAATTATCCTCTCATTCATTACCTCCTGAAAACAAACTTCCAGGTAACAGCTTTAAAGCAAGTTAAAATCAGTCACGAAGCAGCTGCTGAAATGAAATGAGCAGAAATCGAAATAAATAAACACTCGTGTGTCTCAGCATTGTGGCTGAATCGCCGTGTGGATCCACACCCTGCTGTGACAGCGATCAACTCATCGCACTCGTGCAGGAAGATGTTGGACAAACGAACCCTACAAGTATCGCGGCGGCATCTTACGGCGTGGGCACGGTGAGAAAAAGACGGCGGCGGCGACGACGTGGCGACTACGAGGGAAAATAATAATAATAAAAAGACAACGTCAGAGTCCAAAAGGCAAAATTTATTCGGGTTACAAAAAAAAAAAAAACCTTGACGGACAGCGAGTCTTAAATGATTACAACAAGTGATGGAGCTGCTTGAGTCTCTAGCGCTTTAAACATCGCACACATCACATTTTTGGAGTAAGACACATACACAAGTGGAGGAGTTTGTTTGTCCGACATACCTGTAATCTCCAGCATCCACTCACACACTTATACACACTCACCTGCCACATCGTAGCCTCCATTATTTCCATTGGTCAGAGGTTTAGTTTCCATAGTACCAGAGGCTGCATTGGCTGTGCCGGCTGCTGCGTCGAGCAAGCTCCCAAAAGCAGCCCCCCTTCGCCCACTCGGTCTCTCTTCTACTCGCTCGCTCGCTCACTCTCTCACGCTCTTTTCTCTTTCTCTGTCTGCAGCGCTAGCTCCGTCTGTGCCTAAGTGCCTACCCATGGTTGAGCCTCTCGCCCCGGAGCCTCGGAGACAGCGGCAAATCAACGGCCGGACAGAGTGATGTCAGCGACGAGCTCAGCCAGTCAGAGCGCGAGGCTCGGCTCGGAGGCACGTCACTGGCTAAATTGAGCTCTTCATTAGCGAAACAGCCGCAGCCTCTGGGCGTCGGGAGGAGCAGTGGGTGGTTTACCTTCCCACCCCCCTTAGAAAGAGGGAGAGAGGGGAGGATAAAAAAAAAAGAGAGGAAAAATAACAAAAAAAAAAAAAACATCCTGACTTGGTGTGTGTGTCAGAAAAAGTGCACATCAGCAGAGGTTGGGTCACACACACGATCACACGGGCGGGGAAGGCGGAAAAATATATATACACACACACACACACACACAATATATATATATATATATTACATTATATATATATATAGAAAATTCACGTAAATCTGTGTGTTCAGGAACTAGCAGGACACAGCGGTCCACTCAGACCTGGGATTAAACAGCTCTATAGATAAATAACGATGACAGAATTCATCCTGAAAGAACTGAATTTTGATGCTGCTCGGGAAAATAAAGAAATGTCTTTTTCTTTCAAATGCTGCGATCGGAGGATTCACAACACGCGCAGAAACCCGACGCCGCACCAACCGTTCAGAAACACACACGTTGTAACGTATGTAGAAATGAAATCCCACCACAACCCCGATGCAACCGGATACGCCGAGCAAACTACAGCTCGCACCTTTTCCCTGTACACTGTAAACACGCGCAGCACACGAACAGCTTCCCTCCTTCTTCACCGCTTTGACGTGCGGTGCGTTTTCGACGCAGGAGGTCAGCGCGGCGACTCCTGAGACAATTACGAGGAGGTGCGGCGGCAAAAGAGCGCGCTCCACGTGCCTCTGCTGACGACATCCGTCTGCAATAAACCCCCTTGGAGTCCTGACACGGAGGTGCGGCCAAAATTCATTAAATTTGTTTACATTGTTCTGTGACGGCACCAGAATCTCGTTGGACGCGCGGAGATTACGTCTAATAATAAGAGATGCGCCGGTAATAAGAAGATGATGAGAAAGTTCTGGGATTTGATTGAATGACAGGAAAAGAAGACAAGGCGACATCATGGGGTGGGGTGGGGTGGTGTGGGGGGTAGATGTATCCCTCCCATGTCATTTTCTTGTTGAATTAGTCCTGGCAGGCCTGAGGCTTTGATTAAATCCCAAGCTCACGTGATTAAGTGCCTGAAGATGCTCATGCAAGCGAACGCTTGGAATTAGCAGATGATGTCGCTCAGCTAACCAGCCCATAAAAACCCAGCGCGTTCCTAACTGTTAGGGTGAAGTGATGCAGGATGGTCCTGAGGATCATTAGGAGTTCAGGTGGACTGACAGGCAGGCACAGAGGCATGAACGATACGCGAGTGGGCAGCAGGCGTCGTCGCGTCAGGAACGCGTAACCTCCGAGAAAAAAGCAGGAATGAGTCTGAAGTCTGACAGTCGCACAATTTGTCAGCGTGGTTTCACACTTACATTGGGTTACTTCCATGTGGCACATTACATCCGAATCATTAACCACTTAAAATACTTGCTTGTCCAATTAAAATCACACATAAGCATCTTTTATTATTATTATTATTATTATTATTATTATTATTTTGACACAAGGTTGACATTTCAGCAGGTGACCGGTGACGGTGACGACGGCGCACACTACCGGATCGTCTTTAATGACCTGAAGCAAATCCTCCTCTTAAGAGTTTGGGTTCTAAAGTCTGCTCCGTGTGTCTACGTTACATAACTGCATAGAACAGAGCAGGGATGGGTGAAGGAATGGGACAGATCACAAGCCAGAGGAGTCGCGTGTCTCGGTCATCACCAGAATAAACATCAAAAATCAGTACGTGGACCATCAGCTAACCACCAACAACCACAAGGTGGAAACACACACACCTGTACTGAACTTCTTAACACCGTTCCAGCATGACAACGGCCATGTGCAGAATGCACAGGGCTCCGTGACGACAAGGTCTTACTGGAAGACTCGTGACTCGACCGGAACACCAGACCACATGGTTGTGTAGGTCAGACAGTCGGAATCGTTTGTTTTACGTATATAACGTCATAATGAAGGATGAGATCTACGTCGCAGGTGGTGTAACAACCTCTCTCCTTGCGTTCACGTCTGCCTCGATGCAAACAAGACCGGACACAAGGCAAGCCTGGAGCTCTCTCTCCACCACAGTGCTGCACTCGCATGAAAATATCTGCCGGTTAAGAAGTAGAAGCAGCAGAAGATACAGTGGAAGATAAACACACCGTAGTCTAGAGCAGTACGTCCGGATATTATCTGAGACACGACGTGTAGCAGGTTTGCCTCCGTTATGTTACACAGGTATTACAACAGACTATCGTGTCACGTACGTATACGTACTTAACAGAAAGCACTCATCAGCCTTAAAACCTCACTTGACATTTACACAAAGGGGATTTTTATTCGGTGGTATTTGTTCTGACGGACCGAACGTACCATAAACCGTATTTTATCGAGTCGTCACTGATCGGTTTGTGGAAACGTGACATTACCAGCGGAGCCGTATTCTTAAGATATTCCCGTCCGGTTTGAATTAAAATAACACTCGGTCATCATAAGAGACACGGCATGTGTGTGTGAATGAAACCTGAGTGTTGTACCGAGGTTCTTTCCCCACCCCCCTCCTTCAAGTTTGTCAAGAGACACATCCGTCAAACATCGCCCCCTAGCGGGCGGACGGACATCTGGACTGACCTGTAGGCATGAGAGTTTCCACAGGATCGGTCACTCGCTTGCATCAGTGCATGAGTGTTCAGCTTAACGCAGGCCGATCTCACAATGCCTTACTCAACGCCTTCACGCTCAAAAAAAAAAAAGTGCTGTAGTTAAAAGGGGTGGGAAAGTGACAAGGGAAAGACTGACAGAAGCAGGGGGAGCAGATTAAGAACCCGCCGCTCGCCTAATAAAACCACCACCACCACCAAGAAAGACGATAGCTTTTTAATACGAGATCAGCCGCGCAAACCCGATCGAGTCCCGAGGACGCAGCGACAGCAAAGCGGTCGTGTTCTTTGTCTTTTGCCCTAAGACGGTTCCTTGGTAATGTACGTGCGAGGACAAGCGGCGCGTGCAGTCCCCGTGCTTGACAGGGGCTTCGTTCTGAAAACCGTCAGCCGTTTTTCGCTGCGACAAAGGAAATCAATGAGGTCCCGTCACTCACGTCACTCCGACGCTAAAGCTGCAGGCTGGGGGGGAGGAGGGGTGAGAAAAACAAAAATCATCTGTCAAATAATTATAGCTTGTCCTGCGATTTCGCAGTACGGTTGTCTTTTTCTTTAGCGTCGAGAGAAAGAAGAAGAGAAAGAAAGAAAGAAAGAAAGAAAGAAAAAAAAAGAATCCTCGCCCAGCATTCAGTCAGGAAACACCTGGCACAAAGCTTGTGAGACGACACTTCCAAGTCCTCGACCGATTCATTTACATAATAAAGAAAGCGTAATGCCAGTGCTTACTAATTAAGCCTCGCAATGCAATTTTTCTTCGTGAAAGCCAAAAAAAAAAAAGGAAGTGGGGTAGGGTGAGGATGGCGGAGGATGTAAGTGACAAATGCGTTTATTTACATTTTTCCCTAAGGACGTGCCGATTCCTACACAGGCTGGGGAAGAAAAATCCTAATGAGGTCCCTTGGGGGGAAAAGCGAAAGAGGAGCCTTCTTCACTGCGCGGTGAGGAACGTGACAGAGCTCCTGTGGACACTGTTCCATCCTCATTAGAGCAGGCGAAGGATGCTGTTCCGCAGAGTCGGATCTGGTTCAAGATGTCACCGCGCAGCAAAACCGTTACTCTTCATTGTGTGACACTCCTGCGGTGGTGAAGGACAGGCGGGAATGTGAGAGGAGGAAGAAACGGAAATGGCTGCCGACGTGACTGGTTAAGGCGTGCGGATGCTTGGAATTTTCTTCCGTTAGGAAATTCAACAGAAGTCACGGCGCGTTATGATAATTAGCCTGTAAACTAGGAAGTCTCCCAGGAGCGTCGTCTCTACGCTAACATCTGATGTTGATGCCTTGTTTTTGTTTGTTTTTTTCAAATCTGTAAGATAGAAATATAAGTAAATAAACAAATCGATACTAAATCGTATGCATGTCGATTCACTCCCATTGGTTCCTGATTTTTTACACTATGTACGATATTAATATACGGCTTTGATCAGCCAGGCCTTGTTGTTGGAAAAGATGTTAAAAAGCGTGTCTTGTTTTCGCTTTGTGAAAATCACTGAGCTTTAACAACAAGGCCGCAAATTACGGCGAGCCGAGAACTCCTAATTGTCTGGATCGATCGCGAGCCGTTTGATCAAAGTAAGGACGTGACATTTTCCATATCGAGCGCCAGCCAGACCTGAACGTCCACTCGTAAGGTACTCGAGTAAATCCCTCAGACTGGACACGGCGAGGCTTTCTAATAGGTCGCTTTACCGCCTCGGAGACGGCGCGGTGACTCGGCTGGCTCTCGGTGGACGCCGGAGACCTGAGAGCGCCTACGTTCTAAACTTATTATGTGAGCTGCTTTCGTTGAGCCCTTTCTTCGCTACCAGGATCGAAAATAAATACGCAGCTCAGCATCCCCTGACTCTGTGACCAAACACGAGCAAATGAGGAGCTGGCTCGGGGTTCATCTTGAGGAATTCGAGGCAGCGGTGTGAGTGATACTTTGGACTATAGATTGTGTGGAAAATCCCCCCCAAGTGATTGACCTTTTCCTTGGTAGGATATGAAAAGCTCAGTGTTTTTCACTCATAGCGAGAAAGGGCAACGGTGGGTTATTGAACCGCGCTGGCTTTTACCTCGATATGTAAATCTGTGCACACGCCCACAAAGTTTGGGGGAAGATAATCACTGCAATCGCTTTAGAGAGATCTCTGGCAATAAAGGGAGAGTTAGAAAAAATTCGTCAGCTGCAAAGCAATATCTGGAATCCGGCATGTGGGGCTCGGTCTCTGCCACACACGGCAAAATGTATGCAAATGAAGCAGAGGAGCTCTTAATGCACGCTAGTGTGGGAAACGGGTCGGAGATTCTTGCCAGTCTTTATTCTAATTAGGTCAACTCTCGTCCTAGCTGTCGACCTCTACCTTGATTTGACAGAAGCTGGCAGACCCCCTACCCTCTCCAGGCTGCGCTGAGACATCACACCAGCGAGCAAATCCTGAACGCAAGCAAGGATTCGGATTAGCTCGCCAGGGGTCTCGGCTTGTGCTGCTAAACTCGAGCCCGCGCACACACGCACACACACACACACAATTTCACACAAGTGAATTCCACTTGCGGTTAGAAGCTGCAAAACCTCAAAGGCGCACCGCGGTGCCGGGAGGAAATCTGATCGGCACCGTGACCTGTTCGGGGTAACGGATGGTACGAGTGGTGGCGAGACCTAGGAGATGGATGGGCTGAGGCAGTAATGCTTTTAAACTTGTAGCACGATCTGAGCGGTTGTGGACGGATAAAGCGTCAAAGAAAGAGCCGGACAAATCTCGGGTGTCAGGTATTTCGTAGAGATGGTAGAGAAGCCGCTCTAAAGGATGAAGCATGAGAAAGATGTTCGGAGGAGACAAGCAGGAAGATAAAGCCCTCAGTTTATAGAGAGTGGTCATATATATATATATATATATATATATAGAGGGGTTTGAGGGGGTGTGGGTTTAGGTTGGCAATCACCAACTAAGACAAAATGTTTAAACTAAGGCCTTATTACCCCAGTCGACAACAGCTCGACTTTTTTCACAATGCATTTTGAGACGATCATAATTGGTGTCAATAATCTCAAACAAACAGTCTCTATAATCTCTAAACTTTTTATTTATTTATTTATTTATTTTTTACGGTGTCTGATTCCTCCAAGTGTTGCCCAGAAAGCTTACTGATGTAGGAAAGAAGCTCCATGGGGGATGTGGTAGCCTAGTGGTTAAGCTGTTAGACTACCAATAGGAAGGTAGTGAGTTCAAGTCCACCAAGCTGCCACCGCTGGACACCTGAGCAGGGCCCCTGAGCAAGGCCCTTAACCCTCTATTGCTCAGTTGTATACAGTGAGCAAAAATGGCACATGAATACGAATCTCTCTCAAATGTTATACAGTTATAGTCTCATGTAGCCAATTCTTAAGACTGATGACAGAAGATCTGAACTCCATACTAGATTTTATTGGCCGAGGATCACCCGAGAGAGCGTCTGAATGACATGTATCCGATCACGGTTTGGTTAGTTTAGCATCGTGTTTAAGTCCCTACAAAACCAACTCAGTACAGAAACCGACCTATCCAAAAGGGCCACGGCTCAAAGCGAGAATAAACGCCGTCTCTGAACGAAACGCCCGTCAATTCCAAACAAGAACGGAGACTATTTTGTACGCCTGCGTGAACACATTGAGAAACAGGCAACGTTAATGGAGGAAGAGAAAGAAAAAAAAACCACCAAGGTGAATAAGAGAGTCCGGGTTTCACAGCGAGTGATTAGAAACAAACTGAGAGGTTAAATTGGCATTATATAAAACTGTGTTAGGCTACAGTGTGTACAGTATCTCAAAAAAGGCTGAAAAACTGTGAATTAGGGCATTTGATCTTTCCGTATCACACAAACACACACACAAACACACACTGACCAAACTAAATGCACAAGTGAGAACAGGCTTATAAAGGATTTTCCCGCAGAACTCCAGCAATAACTATCGAACATCAATAACCTCCAGGATAACTACGAAGTCATTACGGAAAGCCTACGATGAAGCGGTGTCCAGATGTGTTCCATCACCCATCATGTACTAATCCCTCTCCACACACGCATGAGTGCAACGTGGACATGGTACGACTTGCCCAGAACCGTCTCGGTGTCTTCGGCACCGCACCGGTGCAGCATTAAAATGAGTCGTAATGAACGTGAAAACAGGTG